>NC_141759.1:18043452-18181766 GCF_982258835.1 Parasteatoda tepidariorum
TTGTGGTATCTGAGAATCTTTTTAATTCACCCAGATAAATGAAAATGCTGAAAAAAGTTTCCCACCACAATGAATGTCTTTGAAAAAAGGAACTGTCCTAAATATATGACGCTGGGCGTTAACCGGTTAATATTTAAAAAAGTAATTGAGAGAAATTTATAATATATATTTGAGAATTGAATCTGTAGTGATTGACACGCAAACCAATCATATTCATAAATTAAACAAAGTTTTAGACATATTCTTATTTCCACTTTCTTATCTGTACTAGATTTTGTTATAAAGGGCTCTTCCGTAAAATGGTTTGCATCCACAGTGTGATCAGACAACTTAACCCCTTGACTACGATTCTTAAAAAATGATTTTTTTTTGTCCCGTTTATTATTCAAAAGGACAAAATAGGTCACAAATAAGGCAAATTTAGTATTTGGGATTTTTCTGACAAGCGATTATCAATTTAGAGGCTGGGACATATATGTCCAAGCCGTACTTAATGGTGGGATACATACGTCCATTAGTAATTTTTAAACGTTTGTTGGGACAAATGAGTCCCGTTACATACCTGCCAACTTTTAATCCCTTCCATTATCATTTTTCCCAGTGTTAGTAACATGGAATTAAAACTTCAATTTTAAGCAAACAAATACATTGTATTTCAGAACACTTAAGCTGGCAACCACGATAGTAAACGCATATTTATATATATGCTTAATTTTTGTAAGAATAGTGGTGATCAAAATCATTTAAAAATTAAGTTTATAAAAGAAAAAAAATAGTATATATTTACTACGACTTTAAATGTAAAAATAAAATCTTCCGGAAAAGTTAGCAGGTATGCCGTTAGTAGTCAAAGGGTTAAAAGAAACTGTGTCTAGGCTTTCAGTTACAGGAGGCGTTGCCAAAAGTTGATGCTATCAATGCTTTACTCTCACAAATGAAAGTTGAATGAGTTATTTTAGAAAAGAAATAAGCATCTCAAACAAACCTCTTCTCATAACTAATTTTTATGATATAAAATAAGCAAAAAGCATTGTTGTTTATTTATTTAAAATAGCTTTTATAATTCATAACTGGTAAATTAGTTTTTACATATAATTATATCAGTTGGAATCATTTTTACAGCAGCTAAATTTCATTCGTTGATCCGCCTTTTAATGACGCCAATAAGAGTTGCAATTCCGCACTAAGAAAATGACACTGACTAAATATAAAATTGTTTTCAAAAAGTCATGTGCATTCGATAAAAATTCTAAAGTCAAAGGAGGTAACCTCTAAGAACGGCTAACCTCAATCAACTACCATTTTACTGTGGAACGGAGGGATGTTTCACTGTACTACCGTACTATGAGGAAAATATTATTATTATTATTTTCTTTTTTTTTTAACATTTAAAACTTCATTATTCATTTCAAACGTTTTAAACTGAACCAGTTGAAAAATTTAAAAGGATTATGGGTTACCAAATCGAACATACAAACCACACGAGCATGACAGTTTTGTTCGTAATCCTATACGCGTGTTTACAAAAGATCATATTGCAACTGCAAAATTTAAAAAGCGTTTCAGCCAAATCCTTTTTGTTTTTGTCTTTGAAAGGCATCTTCTATTGTTGAGAAGACACGTGCTCAACTTTACAACTTTACAAAATACCAGACAGGAGGGGGATTAAATATTACTCTTGTTTGGGTTGGAAGTTCACTTCAGCTGTAATCGCCATTTCGACAAACAATAGTTTCGTCTTACTTTCATGATTTACTTCATTCTAGAATTTTAGTAGAGTTTGAGTTAAGACGAACTTTTCCCATTGGGTGTTCTTATTCACTTTTTGGGAACATATTTATTTTCAAAAAGATAAAGAGTGGTAACTTATTTATTTTATTCTTTATATTTATTTCGTTTTTAATCCCTTAACACACAGATTTTTTGAAAAAACCGGCCAAATAAAGAAAAATCCTTTTTTTAATGTAAAAAAACACACTTTAGAACATTGTTGCCGCTCCTGGTTCAACTTTTCTTTCGGTGGACAGTTTTGATATACTGCGCTTTTGTTCCATGGAAAAAGGTTATATTTTATTCTTGAATAAATAAGTGTTGTAGTTTATAATCCTATGTAAATGATGAAATAAAACGATTTTTTTTCCCAGCTTTCACATTGTTATTTTCAATTCTCGCTTATTTTCGAGTGTGAAAAATTACAGCAGCATAAAATACAACGCCGCTCGAATTATCTCGGAATGTGCACAGTTTGGCCTGTTTAGCAAGCTCGAATTAACTCAAACGCACAAATTAAGGGGTTATTAACCGTCGTTGAACAGCCAATCAAAATTGTGGGTCTACGATAACTAATGTTCCACTCCGTAGCCTTGTAATTTTGAACCCATTCCAGAAGACAAGGGAGCTCCCAGATCAAGTATTGGGAGAAATTCGACTTATTGATGGAACTGACTTACATTTGCTTTGCGTGGAGAGGAAAACCACGAAAGCAAGACGATGGCAAGGGGTCTATAACCCATGATCTGTCTATAACTTAGGATATTTTTCGTCAGCACTGTGGTCGGGGAGAGCCGGGAACGGAATTCTTATCGACCAACCATGGCTAGGATTCGTACCCGGTTCACCTCATTGGGAGGCGAGCGCTGTATCTAATATTTACTTTGGAAAACTAAAATGTTAGGTTAAAGTTGCTGGTCAATATTAAAAAATACTCCCCCCTTTCCAAAGTAGTTGCTACATTAAAGTAAAAAAATTTGTCCTAATTTAATTGCTATATTTTAGAATTAGTTGCTATAACTTAGGTGTAGTTATAAATAACTTCGGGCTAAATTCCCAGTATGGGTATTTCAAATTTGAAATTAGTTTTGAACCGAAAGCTGGGGATTTTATTAAAAACTATATAATTTTTTTTTTTTTTTGATTTTTTTTTTTGCCTGATTGTGCAACTTTGTCAAGAATATATAGGCCTATCTACATTCAAATAAAATATGTAAGAACCAACCAAAAGACATATAGGATCTGTTCAAAGATCTCATTCAACAGAAAACAAAAATGTATTCAATTCCTCACGGATTGTAATCAATAAATAATTCTAACCAAAATAAAAAGATTAACACTTTTGCACAATTAAATCAAAGCGAACTAGTAAAATAACGAGCTAGTTCTGGATGAAATAATGAGTATACAAGAATTGTTTAAAGATTATATACAATTACACAATAAATTAGTTAATAAAAAAATATCTCTATATATTAGTTGGAAATAATGTTGTAGATGTCGCCACGAGCAGGGAAAAACATATTTTTATTAAAAAAGTAAAGAAGTGAATTATTCCTTACAATCTTTTATCACTCCCTAGAATCATTTCAATTTATTATTCAATTCATCAAAATGTCTTTTGAAATAAATGTATCTTTTTATAGTCTTTTAAGTATGTCTTTTAATTTCATTAAATTAAAAAAATATATATATTAGTTTTCTTCATGTTTTTTTTAAAAAAAAAACAAACAAACAAACATAGTATGAATTATAATTTTTTCTTTAAAACTGAAGCTAATTTTTTTTTGAAAACTTTACTTGGTATAAATATAAGTTTTTTGGAGGTCTTCTTAAGGAATTAATGAAAGATTTGTTTTACTACGCATTTATATTTAAATTTTTTCTGCCAGTAGATGGCGCCACGACTCTTAGACGGTTTCGTAACAAAAAAATAACTGTTTCTCGGTTTTCTTTTTTATAAAAGTAGGATTGTTAATTTATCACAATCGAATGCTAAGAAGTTCTAACAATTTAGAAAATACTTATTTGTCATATTATATTTATTATATTATATTTATTATATTTATTTCAACTTAAAAATGTTTACTTTGTCTTATTAAAAAAAAGTTTGAGTAATTGTGCTAGAGAACTCGTTAACTCTAAAATCCTCCATTTCCATTTTTCACTTGTGGTTATAATATTTTATTTCCTTCGTATTGTTTCTAGGAAAAATGGATGATAAAGAAGAAAGCAGTAAATTAGTAAGGAAATTTCATAATTTCATTTTTACAGTGAAAGATATCGGTATATTTCATGCTATATTTCTTAACCATAAATTATTAAAAATGCTAAATATAATATTCACTTTTATTTTAACCTAAATTAATACAAAATATTGAATAAATGTGAAATTACATGTTTCATAAATATTTTATATCAAAGGGTTAAGGTGTTTTGAAAATTGTTTAATTTCCAATCTTATGCACTTGTTGTTATCAAAATTTCAGGCCGAAACCAAATCAGGATGGCATTTCAAAATATTCTAGTTATTCGGACATATTTTCGAATAATGTTTTTAAATTTATTTGAACGAAATAAATAAAATAATAATAAATAGTTATTATAACATTGCCTTTTGGATGTCATGATTTCTAGGTTTTATAAATCAAACTATTCACAATTTTACATTTAGCAGCGATGATTAAGTTTTTTATGCACCTATTATTTTTATTTATTTACTTTCGTTTATTTATTTAAAAAAAGTCTTCAAGAATATTTTAATATTGAATTATTCTTAACGCAGCTATCAACTTTTACACTTTTAGTTTACTTTTATGTTTATAGGACTTATAAATATAAGAATTCAGATTAATTTTTGAAAGAATTAATAAAAGGAATACTTGAATATTAAAACGTAAATTTAGTCACCACAAGTAGTAAAGATTATCGAATCTGATAATATCCTTTCTCATAAAAGCACTAAATTTCTTTAAAGCACATTTCATATTTGTTAAGAGTGCATAACTAAATTTAACATAGTTCAACAATAATTTACATAGCTAAAATAAGAACTTTATTCGCTTCATAAATATACATATCGGAAAGAACAGTCGACATGTTTCAAGCGCTCAAAAACAGACGCCCATTTTCAAAACATGCAAGACGTGAATGAGAAGAAACAAAATTGCTATGAAAATGTAAAACGTGAAGTTGCCAACGAAGATGGAAAATTAAAGGTGAGAAACAAAACTAGAAAAATCACATTAGCTGAGCGAAAAAAATTATGAAAAACAGAACTAGAAAAACCATAGTGACCGAAAGAGGCAAATCAGGGAAGGGTAAAGTGCATTTTCACGCGTTTTAAAGCGGTTAAACTAGACGTCCTTTTAAATTTTGACTTAAAGAACACGATAGGTAGGTAGGTTATTTATTTGTGTCGCACTAGAGCTGCACAATGTGCTATTGGGGACGGTCGGGGAAACATCTCTAAGTATTATCCGAAGACAGGTCATCGCAATTTTTGATCCTCTGCAGAGAGGATGACTCCCCTACTTTGGTAGCCTGACGACCTGCGAGCGAAGTCGAGCACTTCACGGTAGAACAGTTTATCGAGGACCGATACCGCTCCCTCTCGGTCCCTACGCAGGTTGATCAAAGTGGTTAATGTCCGTAGCCAATGATGCTTGACTTCGGTGTTCTACTGGGAACCGTGTCCTTACGATCAGTCCAACAGCGGGACGGGACACGATAGATATGTCCGTTATCAAGATTATGAAAAATCACCCATTGCTGCGTAGTTGGGATCTTGGGCATAAATTTAATTTCGACAATGCCAAAATTATTTCCACCCTCGTCACATCAGCTCATCTTGATACCTTGGAATCTTGTTTTATTCACATGAATGCTAATTTCCTTATTAACGACATTAGTTCCTTCCAACCTCTCCATAGAGCGTGGAAATACATTTTACCCTGATTTACCAATAGTGGTCACTGTGGTTTTTCTTGTTCTGTTTTACATCTTTTCTCTTTCTAGACTTCTGTGGTTTCGGTAATTTTGTTTTCCATTTTTATTTTTCCATTTTTTTGTTAGCAACTTTACGTTTTACATTTTAAATAATTTTCGTATCTTCTCATTTATGTCTGGCAAGTCTGGAAAACGATCTCCTGTTTTTGAGCTCTTGGAACATGTCGACTTTTTTTCCAATTTGTATATTTTTGAAACGAATGAAGTTTTTTATCTTGTAATATCTTACTGCTTCAGTTTCTTGAGATTATTTATTTAATAATTTACGTAACTAATAACCGTCTGTCATTATTATTGAGTATTTTTGTCTTTATAATTGTCATTATTATATATCATTATTATTTGTCATTATTATATATCATTATCATTTGTCATTATTATATATCATTATTATTTGTCATTATTATATGTCATTATTATTAAGTATTATATTTAAGTAGTATCTGTTAAGTAGAAACCGAAGGAAGAAAAATCCCCAAAAGAAAAAGAAATTCTTTTAAAAAGAAATAAAAATTGTTTAACTGAAAAAGATACTGTTATTGAGAAGGTGAAAGTGCGGGGGTCTTGAAAAGGTCGGCGGCAGACGATAGTGTGGGAGTGATTGCTGACACACTTTTTCCCATCAGGATGTCCTCGAATTCTACTGTAAATTCTTCTATTTGAGCACTAATAGGTGAAAATCACGTGCCCACTGATTTTAAACTTAAAAGATGATCTTGGGTTTCTTTTTGTTAATCATAAATCATATTATGCGTAACCAAAAGTTTAATACTGTCAACAAGAGAGCAGCTGCTTTTTAAACTAATTAAAATGTCAGCTAATACAATCAGTAATTAAAATTTGAGCCCGAAGTTTCGTTCTCGAATTTTAGCACATTGCTTTAAATCTAAATTTTAATTACTACTGTTTCGGTTTCAATACTGTTACGGTATTTTAAATTTCCCATTTTAGCTACTGCATTTTTTTTTTTTTTACATCAGGGCTATTAAAGTTATTTGGAAAAGAGAAAAGGCTAGTAGTTAACAAATTCATATTTAACTTTCTTTCGGGAAGGGTAAAAAAAAGAAAAGGAAACTGACTACTAATAGTTATTAACATTTATACATATCTATAGTACTTTTTCCTTAACTTGAAAATAACTGTTTTAAAAAAATTTTATTAATGGACATTTAATTCTGGCAAAAACAATCCACTAATAAAATAGTTTGACTACCAATTTTTGTTTCTCTTTTCCGAGGTGCAAACACATACCTGTGACTTGGTTTTGTTTTACCGGAATGTTTTTATTCGAATACTTAGAGTGGTAAATTCTATAAATTTTTGGATTTTACATGTATTATTATTTCCTAAATCAAATTTTCAAAATTTTTTTCTCCATTTTATACAAACAACTAAAACATATATATTAAACCTTTTATAGAGTTTCCGAGGTCCATGAAAAAATTTTAGTAAATTAAGGTTTTTGCTAAAAAGATATTTCTTAATTTAACATACCACTTTGTCGTTGAGTGGTTTAGAAGCTGGAGTTTTCACGCATGTATACTTTCTTTGTAAATTAACTTTTAAAGATGGTTAACACGTTGAATGCCACGATTATTTTACATGGCTTGCCCGTTCGGCTTAACAGTAAATAACTATAAACTAAATTTGCACATATTAGACAGATTCTACTAGACTTTTAAAAGATCTAGCATGACATTCATCCTAGTCCTAGTGTTTTAATTTTATTGGGCACCTGGGCCGTGAAGCGGCCCCTATCCCATTCATCTGGAATTTTAGAACAGTTTTAGTTGAGCAATGAGGTAAGCAGGCAATGGAGTTGCTTAGCATGACATTCATGACAAAGTGGTGAATTATATAAGCCTACGAATTATTCAGAAATAGTGGTGAGTAAAAATCTACGCAATTGAATTTATTAAACCGAGAGTTGCAATTAATAAACTACCACTTGAAAATATTTATTCGCTGTCCGGAGCAAGTTGGCATCTCTGTGTATAGAAATAAAACTATTTTTGTGTGTTCTATATTGCATTAATTTCATCAAATCGTTTTAGTAACGATAATAATATAAAAAAAATTAAAAATTTACTCGGATTACTTGTTCTTTAATAATCTTGGCTTTGCCGGTAACTGGTGTCCCGCGTATTGACAAAACATACCGTAGATTGTAAAGGGGTTGGCGAAAATATCTATCGGCGTTGAAGGAGCGTCTCGCAAATCGCCAAACAGCTGTGTGCTTATGTTTTTGTTTTGTTTTCGGTATCACGTATCTATCATTCACCAAGTTATATATGGGTGTGACATTTCAGAGTTTCAAATAAGCTGATCTTCATTAGATTCTTCTGCATTAAATGAAATATAAAGCGTATTTTTTTGTTATAGCTCCGACATAATCGTTTGTATTTGTTAACATAATTGTGTTTATTAGCGTTTTTTAGAAGGTCGTAATAAAACTAAGATAAAAAAAAATATATATTATTACCTCCATAGCCCCCTTCTGTATTTTCATAACTGTATACGCGTATTTCGAGTAGTGAACTTCTTTACCTACTCATCCACCAATTAAAATTAATAATTTCACAATAACCTCTAATCCTTAATAATGAAATGATTATTACAATAAAGTTTGTTTACTTAAAAGATTAAAAAAAATTTTATTGTTCAGCAGTGACTTTGTTACTAATTCTATATTCATTAATTAAACTTAATGGTTCTGCTCGATAACCATTTACAATTTTTTTTAAATTTTATTTAAATTTCAGTTATTATGGAATTCCTTAAATATTTTTCGACGTAGAGATTATTTAGCAATAATGCGAAAAGCGAAATTTATAAATGTATAATATTTATACATGTTTAAGAGAATTATTAGCAGCTATTTTGTACTAATTATTTTAGTTGAAATGTTCATTATACACAGTATTATAAAAATCATCGTAAAATTCATTGAACAATGGAGACATTGACATTTTAAAATGCAAGTAGAATTCAATAATCATTTCATTTTATAACTGTAAAACGGTAGATAAGTAACTTCGTTATAAAGTTTTACATGATACGAGAATATTATGCTATTGCTTCATAATGAAAGAACAACTTTTTAAGTTCTAAACTTTTTGTGGAAAAGAAAAAAAAAAAAAAAAAAAAAAAAAAACGAAATTTTTTTCCTGTCATCAGTGTTAGCGATTAGAGAGTGTTTTATCGTATAAATGTTAAGTCAGTACTGTTCCATTTTAAATAAAAATGCATTTTGCTCCGGAAAAAAAATTACTTGAATTTGTCAATAGAAATTCCCTAATTATTGTAGCAAGAACTTTTAAATTTCTAATCAAACTTTCCTCTATTATAATTTTGTGCAAATAATTATTATTAATAATATAAATGACTATTAACCCCTTAACTGCCGCGGGCGTATATATACGTTTCGGCCATTCGATGCGTTAACTGCCACAGGCGTATATATACGCTTTCCCGAAGTACCATGCTTTGTATTGCGCTGCTATAAATAGAACTGCACCCCCTACTTCTGAATGCAGTAAAATGGCCTTGAAAGTGTTTGCTTTGCGAATGTATTACTAATTTCGGATGAGGGGGAAAGGGAAAAGGATGTTATGGAAAAGTGATATTGTATTAATCGCTTGGTTGTATTTATTTGAGTAAGGTCGAGTTTATTCTTTTTTCGCTTTCGTTTCCCGTATGTATTTGGTGCTTTTTATTATTTCCATCAACGTCTTCAAAGAAAAATGCATCGCGAAAATGTGCTGTTGGTTCAAGAAAAAAAATCCAAAAAAAATCCCGCTATCAGTGCGATGAATGTGATGTGTCCAACCATGTTTCAGGATTTATCATACAACAGCTAAGTTTTAACATCTTTTATACTGTATTTTTATTATTTAATTTAAATTTTGTATTTTCTTTCTTTCCTTTTTCTTGTCTTGTAAAACTAAACTGTTTTTAAATTGCAAAGCGTGCATCATTTTCCCCCACCAAAACACCGTGTAAGGAACTGCACTTGAGCGAAAAACGGTGGCACTGGGGAGTGAATCACGTTAATTTCACTCGGCAGTTAAGGGGTTAAAAGGAATTAATTGAGAATGTTCAATTTTAATAAATTAACTGTTTACGCAATCAGATTAATAACTTTTTTCATAATTTACAAATGGAGAAAAAGTCTTTTGCAGTTTAAAAGTGAAAAGAAAAATAAAGTTGAGATTAAATTTATAAAGTAAGCATAACTCGAAGGAGGTTGAAGTAAGGGCATTAAAATCAAAATTTCAAAAGAAAAAAAAATCACCTTTTAGTGTACAGTGAGCAATAAACGAAAAATCTAAAACTAACTTTTGATCTAATGATCAGATGTTTACGTTCTAGGACTCAAACTTTAGATTTAGAATTTCCTTAATTCCCTACCACTATTGTAGATATTTACTTTTCACCTAATTTGTAAAATTTTAAAGTTTAGAATTTTTTACAGAATCACTCAGGCGAAGTGATTGTGTTTTATTTAAATATTATTTAGAAAGAATTTTTCTAAAAGTATTTCTTTTAAAGTTTTAATCAAACTTTTGTTTTTTATTTATCTATAGTTATTGAAAGTTAAGTTGATGATTTTTAAGTTGAAATGAATGCCGCCCTGCTTTGCATATTTCAAATATTATTTCTAAAGAAATGTATAGCTTAACATTAAACACACAGGACCTTACAATTGTAAATCAAACAATCACTACATTTATTTATTAAAAAACACTCTTATGACCTGATAATAAATTGATCTAAATCTTAAATGTGAGTTTTATAACATATAATTTATTTAAACTCAGCACATACATCTAACCTCTGTTGTCGCCAATGTCTCAATTTTAAAATATAGTTTTTCTTTTATAAATTTTCTGATATTTTCATATGAAGGATAGTATTAAGTTTGAGAATTAAAAATCTGTGCCCAAAAAAGTTGCTAAAAATTATAATTATTATTAATATATGACAACAGGAAGTTTTTAATTGAAGGTTGAAATTTTTTTTAATTATGTTATTTTTTAATTATATTTTTAATTACCAAACTCATATAACAGTATTTAGGAATCTATAAATTTATGTTATGAAAAAAAAGTTTTTTCATAAAATTATGCAAAAAAGTAATTTAATATATATTTTTTTATAATGAATGCTTCTAGTAATGAAACAAACGCTTTCAAACTTTATTTTAAAAATATTGGTTAAACGTTTGCAAGAAACTATTACTTTAAAGCGTGATAACATTTTTGAATACTCTATTTTTTTTCTAGTAAATAATATGTCTTTGTTAATTTCTAAAAAAATAATCTTTATAAAAAAGCTTACATTATTCTTTTATAGAGAATAATGATTTCATAGAAAATATCACTAAAATAAAACAGGTTATGTTTTCTTACAATAAAAGTTAAATAGAATTAATTCTTCAAAATAGCGTTTCAATAAAACATAGTATTAAAATGTTACGTTATTTTTTGTGATTGGTTCATTAGTAAATTATTTTTATTTCTTCGCAAACACAATTCTTGTAAAAAAAATTAAAAAATTGAATCTGTTTTATCAAAAAGCTAGATCGTTTTATAAAATATAAATTATAGCGCTTAATAAAATATGAATAGAGTGTATTTGTAAAGTGATCCTAACAATAAAAAGGTGTTATTTTCTTTTTTATTTTCTCTACTAAAAGGAATTAATGAGTTATTTTTATTCATAATGGCTAGCCGAGGAGAAGAAGAAAATATCGAATTACACTGCTTAGGTTAATGTAATTTCGTTCTCCCACCACATTTACGCGTAATCCATCGCCAACTGCACCTGCAATCGCCACGTTTACAATCTACGGTATGTTTTGTCAATACGCGACCCCCATGGCATTCAACGTGTTAAACGAGAATTAAAATATCGACACTAGTTTAATTTTCGTTATCACTTTTCAAAATTTACAAGGCCCACCCTGAATTAATACCCTGAATTAATACAGATGTGATGCTTTTAAGTGTGGACAAAATTTAACAAATTAAGCTTACACTCAATAGTCGTTTGAGATACCATTTTAAATATTCTGACTTCCGGGTTGGCAGCTATGCAAACAGCCCTGTATTCAGATCATTTCACTTCACTAGTCAAACGGAGCCTTGATATCTGAGCTAAACATTGTCTTTGCCCATTCTTCCTGTCCATAACAGTCAACGAGGAAGATTAATTGTATAAAAATGAAAAAAAGTTTCATACAGGAGAGGAGAGGATATCGTTGTTCCTTTTGCTTGACACGTTGAATGCCGCACTAATTTTACATGGCTTTGCCAGTCTTGTAAAACGGTAAATAACAACAAACTAAATTTGCAAATATAAGACATATTTTACTAGTTTTTTTAAAAGGTTTAGCATGACACATCTCCAAAAAAGTGTTGAATTATATGAACCTACGAACTGTTTAGAAATAGTGGTGGATAAAAATCTTAATTTATTAAACTAAGAATTACAATTAATAAACTACCATTTGAAAATATCTATTAGTTGTCCGGAGCAAGTTGGCAGCTCTGTGTATAATTAATTTCTTCAAATTCGTTAATTTTAGTAACGATAATAATAACAATTTACTCGAATTATGTGTTTCTAATAATCTCGGCTTCGTCGGTCACCGGTGACACCCATGGCATTCAACTTGTTAAGGCTAAGTGTTACAATGGATTTATAAATTTGATGTCTTAACACTTTACCGACCGGCCGTCGATTAATCGACGTTTTGTTCTCAGCGCATACCGACCGGCCGTCGATTATTCGACGTTTGCTCCCCAGCGCTTACCGACCGGTCGTCGATTAATCGACGTTTTGTTCTCATCGTATACCGACCGGCCGTCGATTATTCGACGTTTGCTCCCCAGCGCTTACCGACCGGTCGTCGATTAATCGACTTTTGACCGATCTGTGGTGACTACGTTTTCCACCAATTCAGCATGCCCTGAAAAAAATTCAGCTGTCGTTTTCTCGAGTGCAGCTGGGTGCGACCAGATTTTCCTGCGAAAAGAGTCGGGATTTTTCATTGTGCAGCTGGGTGCGACTAGATTTTCCTGCGAGGAAAGTCGGGATTTTTTCATCGATATGAAGGCAGGGATGCCAACTGCTCCGCTTTCTGGAAAAGTTCTAATATAGTGGTAGCAAAATATTCTGTAAGATTAGTTAAAGAAAGATAGTTACGCCTACTTTTTAATACAGTAACCAGTATATTGATGATTTAACGTTGCATTTTATATCATATTTGTAATTTTTGATATTTAGTGGTGAAGTCCGCGCGTCAGTCTAGGCCGAAACCGAGCCGGTGTCTCGGACGATCTGCAGCTGAACGGGCGGTGAAAGGGCATAGTATGTTCGAACCGCTACCGGTCGGTAAAGTGTTAACTATGTTATCTCATTGAAAAAAGTGCGCCAAAATAGGTCTAATGTACCGAATGAACCGAAAGTCAGTTTACTTTTCAAAGCCTTATAATTTTTAAACTATTTGCAACAAAACGATGCGGTTTGTATACAAATGCCCGGAAACACGGGGGATTTTCTTTACTAATGAAAAAAAATATTTTGCTACATTTTTGACTAATGCAGGTGAATTAAGGGACATTTAAAATTATATTACTATTTATTTTAAAGTATAAAAGTGTTTTAACACCACATAGCTATTCAATGTGCTTCATGTAAATTACAATCATGCGCAAATTAAGTAGATAGGGTAATACCGCACTATCTTTGTTTTAAGGTTGTAATTTTGATATTAATTTAAAAGACGCTTCGACGCAAGCGATTTTTAAGGATTCAAGAAACTGTACAACTTAATTTTTGCATTCCTATCGTATGATTCGGGGTATTGAAAAAAAAGAGAGCCGATAACTCTGACAGGACAGAAAGTTATGACGAAGAAAAATTGGGAAAACGTTTTCATTTGGAAGATTGTAAGAAAAGCGGGAGGCCCGAAATGTTTGACGCATTGACGAATACATCACTAGGTTTACGGACGTTTCTTATCTACCTATCTCTGCGAACACACGTCAATTTGACGCATGAAGGAATACATACATATACGAATACATATTTAATAAATTCAATTTAGTAATTTTTTAACCTCCACTATTTCTAAATAATTTGTAGGATTATATAATTCGTCACTTTATATTTACTAAATTTACTTAGTGGTAATTTACTATTATTCTGCGTTTGTTCTTTCTATTATTGCTTATCGGCAACAGTTGTTAATCGCTTGTTTCATTTGAGATAACGATATCGGATAACGGATCGAAGTACTGTCGGTACATTCCAATTTATTATTGATGTGATGCTTGCATGTTTACTCAAAATTTTGTCTAAATTACGATCGCGTCAAATTGACGCATATCCGTAGAGATAGGTATACCACAAGGAGAATTTCACTATTTCAACACTTTTGGAGAAAATGGACTTCAATATATATTTACCTCGATCAATGGATAAAAGTCATTACAAGAGATAAAAATATAAATGCAAACGGGATTTGTAATTTACCTTACAAAACTCGAAATGCGTCAAAATGACGCGTCCCGTAAACCTAGAGTTAATAAGTGAATCAGTTGTGCGCATGAACTCAAATTCTTATTTCAAAGTGATTGAGAGAAATTTATCATACATACTTGAGAATTAAATCTGTAGGGGCTAACAAGTGAATAAGACAAACCAATCATATTCATAAATTAAATAAATTTTTAGACATTTATTTGTTACCACTTTCTTATTTATACTAGATTTGTATTAAATGTCTCTTTCGTAAAGAGGTTTGCGTATATATTGCATTGATCAAACTATATATAAGAAAACTGTGTGGAGGTTTTCAGTTATAGAAGGTATTGCCCATTATTACAAACACCCATAATCATTATTAAACTTCTAATATAATTCTAACTTCCTCTACAACACGCTTAAATTAAGTATAGTTAAAACAAAAGCTCAGATTAGGTTGCATACAAAAACACTTTGCTTTTAAACTTGTATTTCTGTTTAGCTTATAACTCAGTTGGTTTCCGGTCTTCGTTGCCAACGAGGAAAATGCTGTATTTGATAAGGGATGGGATTAGAGCTTTTGTTGACTGTCACTGATAAATACATTTTTCACAAAAGTTAAATGTTGATTGGTTATCATACCAGACCTGCCAACTTTTAATCCCTTCCATTATCATTTTCCCCAGTGGTATTAAAATGGACTTAAAACTTCAATATTAAGCAAACAAATACGTTGTATTTGAAAATAATTATGTTGACAACCTTAATAGTAACGCATATTAATATATAAGCTTAATTTTTGTAAGAATAGTGGTGATCAAAATCATTTAAAAATTAAATTTATTAAAAAAAAATAGTATATATTTACTACCACTTTAAATATGAAAATAAAATCTCCCGCAAAATCTGGGAGAGTTGGCAGGTATGGGTTATGTAATAAGTATCAAATATACTTATATAGGTGATTATATTTCTAAATTATTAAAACTACACCAATCAGTTTTAATACCTATACTTAGGAATTATGCGTTTTACGACCCCTCGAAAGGGATATGTACCTGAGAAAATCACTTAATATTAGTAAATTTTAACTATCAGGAATCAGTCGCGCGCAATAGCATCATGCCAAGAGATGCTATAGTTCGTTCACCAGGAGTTGGCACTTGGCCCCGCCTTCATCACGTGGTATCGGATGATACTATTTCGCTATTTTGGGGAGAAGGATGTGAACAAGGCTGCTATTTGGCGATCGTATGACAAAAATATTTATTTCGCAATTTTCATGTGCATATTTTGAACATGTGCATTTTATTTCATAAATTTGTTGATATTTCTCTCTTTTTATTGAATAGTTAGTTCTTTTTGAGATATTTTGCTGGGAAAAAGTTTTTAAATATAAATTAACTGGAATAATAGGGTATAATAGCTGATGATAAAGAGAAGTAAGTGACTGAAAAAGAATTCACTGTTTGTGTTTGGCCATCACCTTCTACATCAGAAAGCCTCCACACGGTTTCTTATAAGTAGTCTGCGCAGACTATTTAAAAAGTGAACAGTTTGAGCGCATGAAACCAAATTCTATTTTAAAATTGACTGAGAAGAATTTGTCATATATATTTGAGAATTGAATCTGTAGTGGTAGATAAGTAAATATCAACTTACTAATCATATTCTAAAATTCAACAAACTAATCATATTTAAAAATTAAACAAATTTTTAGACATATATTTGCTACCACTTTCTTATTTCTACTAGATTTTCTTTAAAGATGCTCTTTCGTAAACTGGTTTGCCTTCATAATAATCTGATCGGACTACCTATAAAATACCGCGTGGAGGCATTGCGCACATTAGAGGTTATATCGGTTTCAAGCGGGGAAATGAACTCTTCGTCCGAGGAGGTGGAGCCAAGTGCCAACTCCTGGTGAACGAACTATAAATACATTTTATCTTTATTCCATTGGTATGAATTTCAAACAAAGAGCTCTTCTTACTTCAATAATGTAAAGTCACCGAAGATTACAACATATAACATTAAGCTAAAAAAAAAGAAATTATTTTAGCTATATTAATTCAAAAACTTAGTGGAAGAACCAGATAAGTGTCATTTTCAGAATGAAAAAAGAACACATCCATCCGATTTATTTTATTATCAATTTATTAGAAGGTGGGACTAATAATTATTTGCTTTATTTTATTTACCACTGCCTAATCTATGTGAATCTATCTAGTCTATAAAAATGAATGTCTCTCAATGTGTGTGTGTCCTTTAGAGACACCTAAATCATCCAAATGAAATTGATGAAACTTAGCATACCGATAGTTTGAAGCACGAGGAAGGTCACTGTCGATATTAGAGTGTTCTACGACGAACCGTTCTAATGGGATGTGTGAAAAACGAAATTGAATTTTTCGATTCGTTAAACGTTAGTCGTCTAGCTTATAGCTCTATTTGATAAAAAAATAGTTTATTGTACGTTTTTAAATATAGAATTATTTTATATTTGCTACGTCAGATGAATTCAATAATGATGGGGTAACACACGAGGGCTACATCCCCAAATTTATGCTTTTGAAGTTGTCGGATACCACGCCTTAGTTTTTTTATTTATATTTCTTTTAAAACATTTTTCCAAAAAATTATTAATTTAAAATCAACGGTAATTGAATAGAAATTTTTTTTTCTGTATTTAAAGGCATACTTAATGTGAATGTTATATTTATTTGGTTAGGTAAAACGTAAAAAATCGCCACATTATTATTGATGTCAATAGTGCTTAATTAATTTAAATAATATATGCATATTGAAATAAAAGAAATAAGCTTTGTACTAGAAAGCAAAAGTAATGGAGTTAATCTATTTATATGTCTAAAAGAAGCGTAAGAAATCGTCATATTATCAGTGATGACAATGATGCTTAATTAATGTTGGTTATTTGTTAATTGACATTAGAAACTGATCAAAAATATAGCAAAAATATTGGAGAAAAGATACTTATTCATTTTGAATCGACATCATATTACTGACACGAATGCTTTATTAATAATGATAATATGTATTAATTGAAATAAAATAATATAAGCTATGCGCTAAAAAGCAAAGTTAAAGGAGAAAAGGTTAATTAAAATTTTGCATAGGAAAACCGTAGAAAATCACCATTCACAGATGACGCTTAATTCATATGTATCCCTAAGGGTAATATGTACTACTGGTAATATACTAATTGGTGCAGTTTTGATAAGAATTCTACAATGGGTTTTCTGTGGTTTCAGAAAATATTTTTCCTGTGGTAACAAAGATAGTTTATTATTATTTTAATGAATGAGAACAAAAGAACTTAGTTCTTCCTCTTCTGAATATTTTAATAGTAAATTAAAGGTTAGATAGAGAAATGGCCATTCTCCAAAATCCCTATAGAGTTCTAATAAGAATTCAAATTTTTTTTAAAAATTTCGGCTTTAGTTGGTTGTCACTGATAAATATATTTTTCACAAAACTTAAATGTTAAAGGGTTATGTAATAAGTACCAAATATGCTAGTATAGATATAAAATATTATAATCATACATTTGGTTATGATTAAAACAGAACCAATACTAAGTCGTTTAAATACCGATACTTTAGAACGGCCCCTCGAAAAGGATTTGTACCGGAGAAAATTATTTGATAACTAGGAGGCTCCGCCCCCTGCTCGCTAAAGCTCGCCAACCCCCGAGAATTGCTACGCAATCCTATGTGGTTCACGCCGTGAACCATGGCTCGCTGCGCTCGCTCGCCAATGAACACAATGCTCTAGCACAAAGACATAATATATTATCATCAAAGACATAGTATTTTATCATCAAAGACATAGTATTGTACTTATGTAGAAGAATTCTACCAATGTTCTTATTGGCTTTTAAAAAAGTATATTAGCTATTTAGATTGTACATGGTGAAAAAATCAAAACATTAGCTAAATAAGAAACATATTAGCAAAATAAATTATCAAATATTGCTTCACTAATATTCTGCAGTTTAAAGCGTGAAAATTCAATGCATAAATAAACGCGAAATATAAAAAAATTCAATGCATTCAATACAAACACTTAAACGTTTTTTAGACGTTTAGGTAGCTCCCAGTAGAAAAATATCAATTCAACAGCGGCCTTTTAAAGCATTCTCACTTCAATTAATTAATTAATTCCTAATTGAGTTTAAATTAAATATTGTCATGTTTTTAGTGCATGAATCTGAATTGAACAACCTGATAATGCTCACTCTGGTTATTGTTATCTGGTTGCTCACTACGTGCTCTTGCGCGCCGAATCCAATCAATTAAAAATGAAAACTGTTGCCAGCGCGAGAAAAGAAATATCATCGGTTTTATTGATACATACATACATACGTACGTATTAGCGTTTTATATAATATAGATAGATGGTAAATTTCGGCTATTGTGGTTTAGCCGCGAGTAATAGTATCATGCCAAATGATGCTAAATACATTTTCTTTTTATTCTAATGGAATGAACTACAAAAAACAAGTTTTACTTACCGTAAAGCCACCGTTAATGGCAACAGATAATTATTAATTAAAAAAAAATTATTTTAGCCATATTAATTGCAAAAACTATTCTACTTTATAAAGAGTCTGTCTTAGAAGTAGTTGACGGAATATAATTCCCATTACAGCTTAAAGTATTGAAACAAACAGTCAAAATATTTGAATAACAAGATTTAAAAATCCAAATTTTTTTAACATATTTTCCTTATTCAAGAATATTTCATAAATAGTTAAGACTTCAAAAAACGAAAATAAAATTCATTTGAATTTTGTAATATAAAATCCATATATTTTTAAGAAGCAAGGAAGTTAAATAATCTGTTTTTATTTTAACTCTAAAAATATCTGAAAATTTTGCCCTATGAATCCTATGTAACTGGTTTAGTCCTATGTAATTATATAGTAATTCTATATTTGCAATATATATATAGTAATTCTATATTTGGAATATGTATATAGTAATTCTATTATATCTTGTAGTTATTTAGTAATTCTAAGTATCTCTGGCTAGGTCCTATGTAGTTATATAGCAATCCCATGTAACTGTATGTGGTCCTGTTTCGTTACATGGGAAGTACCTTTGCCTAGAATATGTAGAAAATAGTAAAAACAAAAATTTTCATCGTATTACAACCTTCGTATTAACCACCAAATAAAAATCAAATAAAAATAATTTACAGAAAATAATAATAACTATTTAAAAAATCAATCATATTGTATAAGTGAATTATATATATTTAATTGTTTTCTTTTTAAAATTGCACATTCTCTTATAACAAATTGCGATTTTTTATTAATTTTTCCGATTTTCAAATAACACCAAATTATGATAATGATACAGGCATTGCTTATTTTAATCTCTAAAAATAACTTACAAATCAAGAGGGAAAAAAAAAGTATTATGTTAGAAGGAAACTTTTTTTAAAGAAAAAGAACAAACTTACTTTTTCTTGTAGCAAAGGATGCAAATCCAATCTCTCTGTCCCACGAAATGTCGACAGGACTTGCAAACTCTTTTTCGACAGCTTTCGCAGTTGGATCCCCTCCTCAAGATGCGCCCCAACCTAGTCCAACAACCGGAGCAATAGCGGGTCAAATCAAAACCGTACCCGCCGTCCAGTCCACGCTTTAAACTTTGTAACTCCACTTTCAAATGATTACTATAAGAAAAAAAAAATTCCTATATCACGTGACTAAATATCAATACGCGATACTCATTAAGAGAGCAGACGATTAATTTTGGTGTTCTATGCCGATCGTTCATGTGAAACTGAATTAAAGTGAAGGCATCGTTTTCTGTTCTGGAAATCGGTTTCTTGTGTTTGTTTAGTAGCTTATATAAATTTGAGAGTTCGATTCTCCTACTTTCTGCTCCTTACCTGATTGTGTTTTGAGTTCAGTGAAGCGCGAGAGTTAAGATTCACGAACTTTACTAAGGTCAGATCAAGATGTCGCCTGCGCTTAGCTAACCGAGAGTTGGAATCGAAATCCCATCGTTTCATATCGTATCGTTTGTGGTTACCGATTACGTTAAACACAATGATCTCAATACCTTCTGTGAGATACCATCAGCATTTTTTTTATGATGGAATGATTACCATGAGAAGACACTAATAAAGGCCAGGATATCCGTTTAAAGTGTGGTAACTTGGCATTGATTTGTAAGTGAATGACAAGAAGTCGTAAAAATTATCTTTAGATCGTTACGTGATGTAGAAAACACAGAAAGACATACTGACGCTATACGTGTCTCAGACATATGTATAAAAGCATAATGAAGATAACTATTATTAAGAATGTTCTAAACCACAGTGTGGATTAATATAATATTACCGATAAAGCAACAACAAATCGAGATAAAGGAGTGAACTCATGTTCTTATATATATTATAATAATATATTATATTTAACATTAAATATATTATATTAGGGAAAAAACATTGTATTTAGAATTTTAGCAATTTTTGGTTACTAAGCACCAATATCCTTTTCTGCGTTAAATTGAAAATCTTCTAAATACAGGGTAGCAACCAGCAAGTGTCAGAAAAAATATATAAAAGGGACACTGGAGTCAAATCTACGTCAAAGGGTTACTCCGAAATTTCCTGATCGAAGGAATGATTTTTTATTAATATAAGCATTCATTGACTTAAAAAGATATAACCCAGATCTCAAATATTTCTGAAAGTTTAACTTCACTAAAATTTTGCAGCTCTTTAAGACCCTGCGATCAATATATTAGAAAACATTTGGTTATCACTTAATTATCACTTAACTTCTTTCTGAATGCCTTAAAAAAGCGATTATCAATTTAAAAATGCAATTGGCTTTACTCTCGTTTACTGAAATTTTTAATTGCAACGAAAAAGGTTAAGAAAGATTTAAAATTCGATTTAAGTAACCTTTTGGGCAGTTTTATGACACATAATTGACGTATTACTTGAGTTTTATAGATTTTATTTCATGTGCAAAATGTGAAGAAATACACTACAAAAATATTTTACAATCGTAAATAAGGTAAAAATTGTGATTTATAATTATTTATGCAATATTAGAAAATAATTAAAAAATTGTTTTATTAAGTTTAGCCATTGGGAATTTATATTAAAAAATTGTTTTATTAAGTTTCACCATTGGAAATTTATATTAAAAAATTGTTTTATTAAGTTTAACCATTGGAAAGTTATACTAAAAAATTGTTTTAAGTTTAACCATTGGAAATTTATACTAAAAATTTGTGTTTTGAGTTTAACCATTGGAAATTTATATTAAAAAATTTGTTTATTTATAAAATTGCTTTCTTCTAAATTTCTACATAACACATTTCTACATAAAAAATCGTATTTTATACAATTATTTAATGCTGGGGTCTCAGTATGAAAAATACTTTAAATTACGAAATATTGTTCTCCATCTTGTTCTATAAACAATAGTTCTCTGTGTGTTTCGATAATTGATTTTTAATCTACTTTAATTTTTAGATCCTTTGCTCCGATAAATTCCCTCTGCTTCACTATGCCCCGTGAATGAAATAAGTAAACAATAAAAAAAGGATTAAGAGAAAAACACTATTGTGAATTTTCTTGAAGATATAACATGCATATTAACGAACATTTTTTTATAAGTATGAGCTGCAGCTCACATTAGTGATAAAGTCAACATTCACAATCATTGTTAAAAAAGTTAATTAAGTTAACATTCATCGACGTGTAAGAGTATGTTATTAGGGTTACCACGGGCTACTAAAAATGCAAAAAGTGCACATAAAAATTCGAAATTTTATATATACGAATTAAAACTAGTAGCTTTAAATTTAATTTTTTTTTTCAGTTTAGTCTTGAAAAAGATATAAAAGTTGAAATCATAATACTATAATCTATCTAGCACTGAAAATATTTTTAGGTCAGAACTGCGGTCGTTGCGATCAGCAAGCAGAATTCTTATCAACCTGCCACAGCTAGGATTCGAGCCGAGGTTATCACATTGGGAGGCGAATTCTTCATTCCTTGAGTCACCGTTGCTTCACCCCTATTAAGTCTTTCTTGGCTGCTTGCCAGTTTTTCATATTATACGTGGGCAATCAGAAAATTGTGGACAACTACAAAGCTTTTTGCAAACTATTTAAAAGAGTGCTAAATAAACAAAAAAAAAAGTTTTCCGAATCATTGTAATTTTGCCAGCTTTATAAAAGTCTCACCAGGAGATAATTATAAGAAAGTGACGTTTCATATGAACTTTTAAGCTATTTACACGTAGTAGTTGAAAAAATTACTTTAAATTTACTAAACAAAGAATCATACATCAAATCATACCTATTACTAGAAGGAATTTTCCCACAAGCGTAGAAAGTTGGTAATTCCGCATACATTTATTTATATTTGAATAATTTTAAAACATAATTGTTTTTATAAATTTTAAAAATTTAGGAAAAGTTCTGAATCAAAGCAGAACTTCTAAATATACGATACTTATGCGACAGCATTTTTATCAAAATTAATCCATAATGAGGAAACTGGACCTGCCAACTTTTCAGGGTTTACGGGATTTTTTTCCCCTCGATTATTTAAAGTTTCAGCGAATTTTATGGTTTAACATTTGGGATTAAATTGATATTGGCTATTTAATTTTTTTAATTGCAACAAGTTACTTTTGCACCTTTTTCTTTGTAGAAAATAGGATAAAAACAAAAATATAGCAAAACACTTAGAAATTAAACAATAGATATTTAATTTATAAAACTCAGCCTAAGATGACACAAAAAGTGCACTTTTTCCATTGACAAAATTCTCTTTTAAAAAAACTGGCAAACGTAAAAATTACTCGAAGTACTACTTCATTTTCACAAACTAATTGAAATAACCTCGATAATATTTATTATTATCACGTAAAATAACTTCACTTCCTGATTTTAACAATTGAATTTGCTATGCAAGAAAAAAGACAAATTTTATTTTTATCGGTTATGAACACGTGGTTTACGTCACGCGTAGCTGTTGAGAAAATGCTTTTACAAATTATACTTTTGCACGCAAAATGTACGACGCATCTAGAAGAATGAACTGAAGAAGAAATATAAGCTGGAAGGCTAGTTCATGACCACTGAAGTTCTTAAGGTCATTAGAATATCAATCCATCAAAGATTACCGAATATTCTAAGGAATTAATCATCGTTGAAAGTAGCACAAAATTATTTCAAAAATTTTGTTTTGAAGAAATTTCTCTTTCTTCACTGTATTTTAATAAAGTATTTATCATCTGCTTGTTTGCTTGAATTATGAATTCAACTGAGTAAAGGTTAATAACTGAATAAAGGCTGAATAACATATTAATTTTCCGTTTCTACGGAAACGCTATTGCAATATCACATTTATGTTTAAAACTAAAACTATCAGAAGCAAAAATATTTTCTGAAACTAAATATATATTATTCGACTATTTCGAATAAAGAACAGAACTTCTTGCCTACTAATGCACATACAGATGGGCAACAAAATATATGAACACTTCTATATCTACTAACCCTATGTAAACAATCTTTTAGCAGCAAATGTTTTGAAAGGTCTGGCAAAACTGTTAGCGCAATGTAAGACATCATGCTTGAATTTTTTGGAATTGTCATTTTTACCTATGTATTTTAACCAAGTAGCATCTTTTGTACCAAGTAACATATATTTTTTGAATTATAATTTTTTATTATCCTGTTCGTCATATAATTAGTATTTAATGAATATGTTTCGATTATATCCTAAGTTTATTTAAATAAAATGAAAGTGCTTTTAAAACTCAACAAATTTGTAATTAATGTATATAAAAAATAAAAACTTATTAAATTTCTTGAATATGTTAAGCCTGAATTAAAATTATGATGAGCTTCACTCCTTGGTTAATTTGTAGTAATAAAATAATTTAAGCCATCGTAGTAGGCAACATTAGATATTTTAGCTATAATATAGTTATTGAATATAATAAAACCTCCAGAAGAGACCACCTCTGTGTAGCGACCACCCCTAATTACGACCACTTTTGGGAGGTAGGGAATTTTTCCGTAGACTTTGTGATGATGAAAACATTTAGGACAGACCATCAAAAACACTCCCAGGGACCGGGATAACCTCTGTACCAAATATGGAAACACGAAAAATTATGAAAAGAAAAATGCTACTT
The DNA here is from genome assembly GCF_982258835.1 of Parasteatoda tepidariorum. NCBI lineage: Eukaryota > Metazoa > Arthropoda > Arachnida > Araneae > Theridiidae > Parasteatoda > Parasteatoda tepidariorum. Next base: position 18,067,970 of record NC_141759.1, read on the forward strand.
TAAATGTCTATTTTCTCATAATTTTCAGTTGAAATTATATGAAAATCATTCAAGTTGTTTATCAATAATTTTGATTAGCTAAATTTTTTTTTGAAAAAAAATGTACACCCAGAGATTACTTATTAGCATGTCGTTTATTGAACTACAAATTTTTCGTTTATTCTGATAATGAGAGAGAATTATTTCTCGGCATATACACACAAAATGGTATTAGAGGATAATTTAAAAAATTTTAAAGATCAAATTCAGTTATTACATAATAATGTTAAAAATTTTAATAAATTATTGCGGTGCTGAATGAGTGCTCTTTCAAAACTTATAGTGCTCTTCTCTAAGAGGCAGTCTCCTGCCCTTTTTTATTTCTGGAGAGAACTCTGAAAATTGTATAAAAAAATTGAATAGTGGAAAAAAAAAATCTCGAATATTAATTGCGTTTTCGATCATTATCAATGCCTCCACAAGGTTTCTTCTAGATCAGGGGTTTCCAACTTACATGAGGCAGCGGGCCACAATTAAAAACACAAATCAAATGGCGGGCCACAACTTTATCAAAATTTTATGAAGGACTTTTTTATGTTTGAAAGAACATTAAATAAGTTGTACAAAACAAAAGCATTGAATTACAAATTAAAATAAGAAGTAGATTTTTAAAAATATTTAATTGTTATTAATAATATTTTTAAGAATATTAAATAAATAATAAAAATTCGGGTTACAATAACTTTAATGTGCACCTAACAAATAATGTACAACAGATATCTAATTGTAAAGATATAAAACTTTAAAGAGGTTGGTATTAAAACTTACATAGTAGCACAGAAAATATTCAATGAGAAAATTGAGATTTGTCTGCTACAACCACCAGAGAATAGATATTTACATTTAAAATTTACAAATGTGTGTGTAAATATTTTCGTCCAAAATGAGTGAGTGGTTTCAAAAACTTAAATCGGATAATTTTTTCGAGAAAATTTCTGATACGCGCATGCTAAATTATATTCACAAAATACAAAAAAATGAAATAAAAAAGAGCTACATACACGATTATTTTTGCATTTGAATAAATATTTTCCTGGGTGCAAAATCTGAGAAATAAATTTTTTTGCACCGTTGTTATGCTAAATTTCACAGATACGAAGAAATTAGGTTTTTATTTACGAGAAAAGTATTTTAAACCCATATTGATTCTTTACGGAAATTATCCGCAAAAAAATGACAACTAATATAGTTTAGTTTGCGGGCCACAAAAAAAAAAAAAGGCTTCGAGGGCCGGATGCGGCCCCCGGGCCGCCAGTTGGAAACCCCTGTTCTAGATTCTTCAATCAGACTACTATGTAGGCAAACTAAATACTGAAAGAGCCATTTAATAGAAAATCTAAGTAAAAATAAGAAAGTAGTAGCAAATGCATGTTTAAAAATTTGCTTAATTTATGAATATTTAACGTTTGTCCTATTTACTTGTCAACCACTACAGCAGTGGCGTAGCGAGCTTAACTCGCGCCCGGGGCACAATACCCTTTTAGCGCCCCCCCCCCATTCGAAAACTATATAATACTAAATTATTAAATGTAAAATATACTCGCAAATAAATAAACAAAGTAAAATAAATAAAGTCATAGACTCAAGCTAGGCTTCAAATTTGAGACAAAAAATGTAGTTGAGAGAACAAGACTAGATTTTGAAATGTATATGATCATCTAGAATTAGTTCAAAAGATATCTATTATTTATTTTACATATTTATAAAGAAATATTTTAGAAACACGCAGTTTTAAAACAATAAAAAAGTAAATATTTATTATCTCTAAGGTGTTACATATATTTAATAATCATATGATTATAATACATTTATAAAACTAATTACTATGTCTAAATTTTCCGTGTTCTTGATGAAGCAAATGTATCAATAATATCATGAAAATTGATCATTTAAAATTTTTCTCCTTCCACACTTAAAAATACTAGGTCACTTAGGCGATCTGTCAAAATTAATTTTAATTTGCTGAATGAACGTTCGCAGCTAGCAATTGATACTGAGATAGTCAGGAGTATTTGAAATGCCGCTCTCAGATTTGGAAAAACATCTTCTCCATTCGAGATTGATTATAAAAGTAAGAAATTCTAATGGAGTTTTAGGTTTAATTTCTTTTCTACTGCGGAGTAATATTTTGCTGTCATATATTTTGATAAAAAGTTCTATTACATTGAAATCTGTATTATAAAATTCACCCGGATTTTTACAATATTTTTTCAATGTCGTTATCAACATTATCCTTGTTTAATAAATTTTCAACGTCTAGTAGAAATCCAAATTTGAAATTAAAGTCACTTAATCGTTTACACATTTCTTGTTGGAGACGATCAAAAGTGCTTTCCATAGCGCGGGGAAATTTCACTTTCTGCTGAATGACCACCATAGCCAATTCTCCATCCACGTATTGTTGTATCCATATCCCATTTTTCACAAAGAGACTCTGCATTTTCTATTGCCTCTTTACAGAGCTCGTCTCAAATTTCGGCTAGTTCAGTCGCTAATGATTCAAGATCATGGAACACTTCTCTAAAATTCATTCTAGGATCTTGTAATCTGAGCTGCACACGATCAATCCTTCTTAAGATTTCGTACCAGAAATGAACTAAAGTTATAAAACTAAAGGTTAGTATATTTTGCAACAGAATTGTAACTTCACTTCTGTTGTCACTTGTAGTGGTAGTGTGCTCTGCTAATGTTTCTATTAGTTCTTTTATATTCTATAGCCCATAGATGATAACGATAACCGCTTCTATCTTGGCGCTCCATCGCGTTACAGATGTGTGACCTGCCATCACGGCAGCATTATCGCAACATTGTGATCTGCAGTTTGTTAATGAAATTTCATCGTAATTTAATTTCTCTAAAATTGTATTTTCGATCGAGGCTGCATCTTTAGCATGTATTTCAATAAAACTCAAAAAAGATTCTTTGATGGAAACTTTTTTATTGATAAAATCAGCATCTACATACCTAGCGACTTGGGACATTTGTTCTCGATGAGAGATATCAGGAGTTGAATTAAACAAAAGTCCATAATATTTATTTCTTTTGATATCGTTTATTAGTTAATTTTGAACTGTAGATGCCAGAAGATGATGTTGTTGTTGTAGTTCATTTACGTCGCACTAGAGCTGCACAATGGGCTATTGGCGACGGTCTGGGAAACATCCCTGAGGATGATCCGAAGACATGCCATCACAATTTTGATCCTCTGCGGAGGGGATGGCACCCCCGCTTCGGTAGCCCAACGACCTGCACGCGAAGTAGAGCACTTTACGGTAGCACAGTTTAACGAGGACCAATACCATACACCCTCGGTCCCTGCGCAGACTGATCCAAGTGGGTCACCCACCCGCACACTGGCCGCAGCTAGTGATGCTTGACTTCGGTGATCTGCTGAGAACCGTGTCTTAACGATCAGTTCACTGCGGGACGCCAGAAGATGAATGAATTCATTTGTGGTGACAAATATGAGAACAACAAATTTTCCTGTTAACAAATTTCTTCATACTCTATTCACTTAATAATAGAATCGTCGAATAAATGTAGTAAGTAATCTTATTTGATTTATTACTTACCAAGAATGCCTTGAACTTGAAAGGTAATAACGTAGTGAAATATACAATATAATTTATGCTGACATTAAACTTATATACAACATTTAATAACATTTCATTTTTATTCTAAGCAGAGCGCGATGAAAAGGACGTGAATTAAATATTGAAATATATTTAATATGAATATGAATTTAATATAATATTTAATATGAATTAAATATTATGAATAATATTTATGAATTAACATTTATAATATTATACTGGCACTAATTTAAAATATATTTTCCAGAAATCAATTATAATAAAAAAAAATTATCCAGCAATTTTTTTGTTTTGCGGACCATTTGGCGCCCCTTTGTGAGTAGCGCCCGGGGCATGATGCCCCCCCTTGCCCACCCCTCGCTACGCCACTGCACTACAGATTCAATTTTCAAAAAAATATGATAAAAATATATGATAAATATGCCTTAAATATATCTAATATATCTTAATTACTATTATAATGGAAATTGGGTTCATGCGCGCACCTGGTTCGCTTTTTAAGCAGTCTGCGCAGATTACTTACAAAAAACCGTGTGGAGGCTTTCTGATATAGGAGGTGATGTCATCTTTTAATATTCTTTTGTTAAGATAATATCTTTCTGCGAAAACTTTTTTTACCAAACCTCTAAGCATTTAAATAGTATCTTAAAAAAAGAGGGAGGGAGAGATTTTTAAGCATTGACTTGAATTTTTTTTTTACACCCGTTATTGGATTATTGACCTAAATACTAAATTGTAAATAGAATTTAAATTAAAGAATTGTAAATTATAAAATTTGATAACACTAAAGAAGTATAAACCATAAATATTTTTAAGTTATAATGCTATGAATTTTTAAATTTAATGAAATTAATTTTAAAAACTAATTTTATGATTAATTAAATTCATAAAATTAACTACATTTAGGAAATAAATATATTAACCTGTTAGTGCCCAGCGTCATATTTATAGGACAGTTTCCTTTTTAAAAACATATATTGTGGTAGGACAATTGTTTCAATTTTGTCTTTTATCTAGGAGAATTAAAAGTTTTCCTTCCACCATAATTTATAAGTGATTTAAGTTTCTATCACTAGATGTATAACTATAAGGTGCAGGGACATTTCAAAATGAAATGATAATAAATAGTTGACATTACCCATTTAGTTGAATAACATATTATGCCACGTTTTTCATAAAACCACTTTTTGCACCATTTCAATATAAAAAGTCGGGATAAAAGGAGTTAAACCAACGCCTCCACACGGTTTTTTATAGGTAGTCCGATCAGACCATTGTGAAGGATATCCACTTTCCGAACGAGTCATTTAATACAGAATATAGTTAAAATAAGAAAGTGGTAGCAAATATATGACTGAAAATTTATTTTATGTATGAATATTACTGGTTTGCCTTATTCACTTGTCAACCACTACAGATTCAATTCTCAAATATATAAGATAAATTTCTCTCAATTACTTTTATAAAAGATTTTGGGTTCATGCGCACAACTGGTTCACTTTTTAAACAGTCTGCGCGGACTACTTATGAAAGACCGTGTGGAGGCTTCTTGATGTAGGAGGTGATGGTTAAACTTTGTTAATCTTTCTTATTCCACTGAAACATCGAAAGTCACCACTCTGAACTTAATATTTTTTTTAATATAACCAGTGGTCAGAGGATAATCAAATCAAGTAGTGAAACTAGAATTCTCGTCTTTTTTTAAAAAAAAGTAGTGGTTTGCAGCGATTTCTGACAACTACTTTTAACATTAGTTTAGTAAAGAAACACGACTCTAACCTGATTAATTTTATGAATTTGATGGGTACAAATCTTAGTAATGGTGGGTAGTCAATGGATGCGATGAAAATATCTAACTGTGACTGCAGCTGAGCGTTAACAGAAATTACGTATTTAGAATTACGTGTAACTAATATTTAAACTATCCAATAAGAAAACAGATAATTAATCACTTTGGTCACGCTTTCACATGTGAATGTTCACTCGTGAAACATTGATGTTATTTCAAAGGAATCCAACGCATACCTGCCAACTTTTACACATTTGGCGTAAAATTTTATTTTTATATTTAAAGTGGTAGTAATGTATATACCTTGGCGAACCTTGGCTTAGGTATTCTTTGGCCAAGGTATATACTATAGTTTCTTTAATAAATTTAATTTCTAAATGATTTTGATCACCACTATTCTTAAAAAAATTAAGCATATATATTAATATGTGTTACTATCATGGTTATCAGATCCCCTTCATGCTGACTTACACCCAAGACATCCACAGCCCACCTGTGGTTTTACTTTCTAATAACAGTACACTAGGCGCCCACGGGCACTATCTCAGTTGAAGGAGTGGAGTGTCCGCTTCGCGGACAGGTACTCCGTGACAGAAATTAGTCTAAGTCTAAGTCATGGTTATCAGCTTATGCTTTTTCAAAATCAACGTATTTTAAAGCTTAAAATTGGAATTTTAATTCCACTTTTCTACCACTGGGAAATATCGGCAACGTATTTTCGACGTACTTAAATTTTTTAGAGTAAATAAAAGAGAATTCAAAATTTTCAAGTATTTGATAATTTCGCATTTCTTAAATTAAATATTCTCTATCGAGAAAGGCATTAAAAAATGAAGGTTTTATGAGTAAATTTGAGGGAAAAAAAATGTTTTGGAATAACAAACTGACTCATATAAACATAAATAAGTATTTCTCAATTATTCTCTTACATTTAATGTAAGTTCGGTTCCTTCAAACAGTGAAGTAATTACTACAATTTTAAAGTAGTTTGTAGTCATTACATTTTGAAAAAAAAAATAGTTGTAGTTAACTACATTTGTAACAAAGTAGTTGTACTCAGCTACAAAAATAATGTAGCTTTTCCGACCACTGATCATAACAATTAGTAACCACATTGTTCTATGAATTTTACAAATTATGTAAAATTATTTTACTGTGTACATTAATTGATTTGGTGTTTACATTAGTTCAAACAGCACATTACTGTACTCGAAATGCAATTGGTTGTACTCAATTATTTTATGTTATTTTTTCTCATTAATAAATACTCCTAAAAATGTAAATTACCTAATACGCCCACAAAGCTCATTAGTTGAGCTCATTGAGACCTTTATTGAAAAAAATGAAAAATTCACACTTCTACATATTATTTAAAATATACTATCCAAAAATTGAGGTTTCAAGCATACTACTGAAAAAATATTATTGAAAAATTAAGAATTCTATAATGGAAAAAATGCTATCGAAAGATTGAGGCTTCTATTTAGTACTGAAAAAAATATTATTGAAAAATTGAGACCTTTATGTACTATTGAACACATTAGTGGAAAATTAAGACTTCTATATACTATTGAAAATATATTATCAAAAAATTGAGACTTCTATATACAACTGAAAAAATATTATTGAACAATTGAGAGACTTCTATAATATATACTTCTAAAAAAATATCATTGAAAAGTTAAGACTAAACATTGTTTTCTATGATAGAGAAAAGAGCTATGAAGAAAGGGGAATTTTGTAATGTTTACAGATCCAAAATTGACCTTGATTCTTCAGACGAAAGCATCAGCTGGACATATAAAACATAACTAACCAAGGTCACGAAAAGACAGTAATTCCATTAATTCCACTTACCTCATTATTTCTTTTATTTTATCCAATCATATCTTCGAAACTTCGATTTTATTTCAATATTTTCGAACACACGTCGTTTCATTGATGAAACGCAGACGATAATATAAAAGTTATTTTTTTTATTCTCAAACAGTTTTAACAAAGTTCTGGGTGGCATCGGAAAATCGCATCCTACGTTCGAGTACACACAAACAAATAGTATCCTCTGACTCACAGTGAAAGTAATAATAATCAGGTATCCTTTTTCTTCTTTTCTGGGACAGAGGTTCGGTTAGCGAGGAACTCCCCTTCTTTATTATCCGTTATGATGAAAGTTGTTCTTTTCGGTGATTGCTAATTGTATTCGGAAATTATGACGTTGAAAACTATTCGAAACCAATAAAACGCAAACGACGTCAGTTTTTCGTTTCGTTCTTTACTTTGCAGCTGTCTAAATGAGCAGACGATCAGCTGCACTTGTGTGGTGAAAATTCACATAAATACAGCAATAAAAGAAAGAACAAAATTAATTTGTGTTTGCATTAAGAAATTGCATTTTTCGAACTGATACTGTAATAATCGGTTTAGAGACATGTTCAATTTACACAGTGACTTAAGAAACTGATTTTAACCGGAAAAATTAAAGGTCAAGTTCGAGAATTGTTTTTATTACGTTTGATTTCAGGTGAGAGTAATAATAAATATCCAGGTGAATTTTTTTAAAAGAAAAATAAGTAAAAGTTTTTAGTACGGCAAGGATGTAAAAAATCCTGCTGTAAAATCATGTAGTATATTTCAGTTATTTCTGGTATATTTGACTTTTGTTGGAAGTAAAAATAAATATCAAGCAGACTTTTCTTAGTAAAAAAATAATAGCTTCTTATATAACATTGTTGCAAAAAATTGTTTCGAAAAATAAAGACATAGCTTCTCTTCTCTTATTTTTAGTATACTTGACTTCTATTGGAAGTAATAATAAATATCAAGTTGAATTTTCTGAGTAAAAAAATATGATAGTTTCTAACATAATATTGTAGCGAAAAGTGCTTTTGTAAAAAACGTTGTATCATACTTGTGCTACTTTAACATGCTTAACTTCTATATGAAGTAATAATAAATAACATTATTTAATGTGGTAATTAATTCATAATTAAATCAGCAATAGTTTTTTTTAAAATTTTGTTATCACTTAAAGACAATGTTACTTATATTTTCGACAATTTATGCTTATCTTTTCATTTATTACATATTATACGGACAAAATATTTTTTAAATCAAATATAAAAATATATAAAAAAAAGTTCAGCTACCACTTTAATATTTAGGAAAAAAACTTCTGGTGATCAAAAATAGGAATAATGGCAGTTTAGAATTATCAAGGTGATTTCTTAAGAAAAAGTATTTAACCGTTTACCTGCAGATTCTTATTCTGCATAAATGTGAAAAAGTACTTTTATGAAAAATATGGCACCAGGTTTTTTTAGAAAGTAATTGAGAATTTTCTTCATATAGCTACTAATTTTGTTAAAAATGTTTAACTACACTCTCGAATAAAAAAATCGACGCACCAAGAAGCAATCATCCGATCGCTTTGAAATTTTGTATGCATGAATGTTTTGAACAGATATGGCTGGAATGATGCAGACTGGGGACATACAGTCTTTAGCGACGAATCCCGCTTCCAACTGTGTCCTGACGATCATCGAAGACGTGTTTGGAGACGCACAGGGCAGAGGGGGGATCCTGCCTTCACTATTGCACGTCACACCGGCCCTCAACAAGGCTTTATGGTCTGGCGTGCCATTTCCTTTGACAGCCGGACCCCTTTGGTCGTCATTAGAGGTACACTTACTGCACAGCAGTACGTTGACGACATCCTAAGACCTGTTTTGCTACCGTTCCTTTTGCAGCGCCGTGGGCTGGTTTTTCAGCAGGACAATGCCAGACCACATACGGCACGTGTTGCTATGGACTGTCTGCAAGCTTGTCAAACTCTTCCTTGGCCTACCAGATCACCAGATCTCTCTCCCATCGAGCATGTCTGGGATATGATGGGAAGGCGATTGCATCTGGCACGGAATGTTGATGACCTCGTTCGACAATTGGATCGAATTTGGCAGGACATACCGCAAGAGACCATCCTGGAGCTTTATCGGTCTATGCCACGCCGTGTGGCAGCTTGTATCCAGGCTAGAGACGGGTCAACACCTTATTGAACTTGTTACTGTAACTCTGCAATAAATTATTCAATTGCTTTGAAATTTTAATCATTTACTATTCTGTACATTGTCTTCCTATCCACCAATTTTCGTTTCAATCGAACAACTCCTTCTTGGTGCGTCGATTTTTTTGTTATAGAGTATATTTGATTTCAAATCAAGATATATGCCACAAGCAATTTTATATAGATAATATAATGCTTGCAGGAAACTTTTCTAAAATATTTCTTTCAGCTATTCGAGATTAAAAAGTGGTAAGTGAGATTTCATAAAAGCTGGAGCAAACTTATCTCTACAGCTACAACTTCAATTAAAAAAAAAAAAAAAAATGTGACGAGCGATTGTAGTATTGCATACCCATACCTGCCAACTCTTCCGGATTTTCCGGAAGATTTTATTTTCATATTTAAAGTGGTAGTAATTATATACTATTTTTTCTTTTATAATTTAAATTTTTGAATGTTATTGATCACCACTATTCTAACAAAAATTAAGCACATATATTAATATGCGTTACTGTCATGGTTGTCAACTTAAGTTTTCTCAAATACAACGTATTAGTTTGCTTAAAATTGAAGTTTTAATTCCATTGTAATACCACTGGGAAAAATAATAATGGACGGGATTAAAAGTTGGCAGGTATGCATACCTGCCAACTTTTAATCCCTTCCAGTATGATTTTTTCCAGTGGTAGCAAAATGGAATTAAATTTTCAATTGCAAGCAAAAAAATATGTTGTATTTGAAAAACCTTTGGCTGACGACCATGATTGTAATGCATATTAATATATATGCAAAATTTTTTTAAGAATACTGGTCAGTGTTGCCAGATTGGGCTACAAGTAGCGGATTGGGCTACTTTTAAAAGTCCTCTCTACTGAAAATCAAATTTGGGCTACCCGCTACTTTTTGGGCTACTCATTATTTTTCAAACGCTACAAATCTTTAAAATGCGCTGCTTTTTTTTTTCTTCTTACAGAAATACTTTTCTAAAAAATTTTCCTTTCCCATTATAATATTATTCTGAAAAGTCTGCAGTTTCTTTATCTTTATAAAAAATAAATTTTTTTTTCTTCCTGAAAACGCATCAGCTTTAGTTTTGGATTCTTTATTTTATTTTATCTTATTTTTTTTTTTTTTGTTCTCCATATCTATGCTTCAAATCATAGGCTCGTGAAATAGCAAAGATATATGGAAAAATGCACGGCGAGTATGATGGAAAAAAAGCTTTAACTCCAACCATTATTAACCCTTTGACGGTCAGGGAAATGAGCAGTTTTCGTTTCATTAATTCGCGCAGTATTACGAGCTAACAGTAGTCGAAAGTGGCAGCTATTTTTCACAGCTGTTCTACCGAAAATGTCACCCTTCTCTGGCGATGCCAACTGCTCCGCTTTCTGGAATTGTAATAATTTCGCTGGAGAAGGACAGCTACGCCTACTATTTAATAGAGTGACCAGTAGATTGCTGCTTTAACGTTGCATTTTATATGCTACTTATAGTTTTTGATGTTTAGTGGTGAGAAAATTACTTAAAAGGAAAAATACTAAACTGAAAGTAACTTGACTTTCGCTATCACTAGGAAATACTATTTTACAAAGCGGAGCAAGTTGGCTTCTCTGGATGCGGTAGATAGCTCGCCTCACGCGTTAAAAAATTTCTTAAAGTGTTCGTAGTACATAAATAACAGTTTTTACGTACTTTTCGTTTTTAACATAGTCAATGCAGAATAATTATGGCGAACGAGGTCAGCTCGTTAGCGAGCATTGGGGAAAAATTTCACTACCCGAGTAGTGCTCGTTACTAACCATTACGGTAGAAATCTTGCTCCCGAGTGGAACTCGTTTGCGCACATTATGAGGCACGATTCGATTGCGAGTTGAACTCGTTCATAACCGTCAAAGGGTTAATCGTTTATCTTCTAAAAAAATCACATGACCTTTAATTAGAGTTGAGACGAAATATTGAATTTGACGAAACTTTTAATGCAATGCATTGAAATTTAGTCCCGCAGTGGACTGATTGTTAAGAGGTTCCCAGCAGATCACTGAAGTCAAGCATCACTGGCTGGTGTCAGTATGCGGGTAGGTGACCACTTGGACCAGTCTGCGTAAAGACCGAGGGTGTGCGGTATTGGTTCTCGTTAAACTGTTCTACCGTAAAGAGTTCGACTTTGCGTGCAGGTCGTCGGGCAACTGAAGCTGGGATGCAATCCCCTCTCCAGAGGATCAAAGTTGTGGAGGCATGTCTTCGGATCCTCCTCAGGGATGTTTCCCAGACCGTCGCCAATAGTCCACTGTGAAGCTCTAGTGCGACGTAAATGAACTACAACAGCATTGGAATTTAACTTATTTTTATAATTTACATAGTTTTTTTGGGCTACAAAATGTTCGAATCCGCTACTTTTGGAGCTCACATTCGCTACTTTCTAATCTTAAATTCTGGCAACACTGATACTGGTGATCGAAATCATTTAACGTTAATTTCATTTATTTTTTTATTTTATTTATTTTGGATTTCGCCATATCCCCAGAACTACTTAAGCAAACGAATTACTTCACTTAAAGAACTCGTTTTTCCAGGGATTATCTCATTCAAATAATAAATAAACGATAACTTTTAATAGTTAATTATTACTTTTCTAATTATGGTAAATGGTATTTTAATCTAATTATGGTAAATGAAGATTCGAACTGTAAGATAATCATATTTTTACATGATTTTAAAATGTAATTTAAAATGATAAATAGACAATTTGAACGAAAAGTTTTCGAATAAAGGAAAGAATATTTGAATTGTTTTTGTGTAAGAAATTTTTTTTAAAAGTACGGTCTTTTAGAAATTTCATAACTCAGAAAGCAGACAATCAATTTAACCCTTTTCCCATTCCTTGTGGTATGGAGATACTTGAAGTAAAACATTATATGGATGCTAAATACGATAATCTCGAGGTTTTAAAGCATTACAAACGCCTTCAACAAAGTTTATTTAATAGCAAAAAACAAGGAATGATGCTCATGTTGCAGTGCCATACAGGAAACTGAATAAAATTAATCCTTTTACATTACTGCGCAGAGCGCCATCTGTTGGATTTTAGAAATTATTATTATTAACAACGAAAAATAGTGGAACTGGAATACAGGGGGATTTAGTTGGAGCAAGATAGATATTTAAAAATAAGTAGGCTATATTGAAAGAATACAAAAGAATTTAAGATACAAAATAAAGATATTGAAAGAATACAGAATAAAGCATTGCAGAATTAAAGAATACAAAATAATGATATTAAAAATATACAAAATAAATTATTGAAGAATTAAAGAATAGAAAATAAAGATATTGAAAGAATACAAAATAAAGATATTGAAAGAATACAAAATAAAGAAATGAAGAATTTAAGAATACAAAATAAAAATATTGAAAGAATACAGGATAAAGTATTGCAGAATTAAAGAATGCAAAATAAAGATATTGAAAGAATACAAAATAAAGTAGTGAAGAATTTAAGAAAACAGAATAAAGTAGTGAAGAATTTAAGAATATAAAATAAAGATATTAAAAGTATACAAAATAAAGTATTGAAGAATACAAAATAAAAATGTTGAAAGAATACAATATAAAGAATTTAAGAATACAAAATGAAGATATTGAAGGAATACAGAAATAAAGAATTGAAGAATTTAAGAATACAAAATAAAGATATTGAAAGAATACAAAATAAAGTAGTGAAGAATTTAAGAATCCAAAATAAAGTAGTGAAGAATTTAAGAATACAAAATAAAGTAGTGAAGAATTTAAGAATACAAAATAAAGATATTGAAAGAATACAAAATAAAGTATTGAAAGAATACAAAATAAAGATCTTGAAAAAATTCAAAATAAAGGAATTGAAGAATATAAATAAAGATATTTCCCATCGCACCATGAAGAAATACATATAGTTTGAGTTAATATATAGTGCGCAAATTAAAAAAGCGAACACCTTGGATAACTTTGAATCAAATCATAGGATTTTCACATACTAAGATTCAGTTTTAATATTTCGAAGACCTGCACACTAACACAGACCATATTTGAAGTTACGAAATCAGACGCAAAAAAGTACTTACTCTAAATAATTATACCTTTCCGTACGACGGAAAAAAATTATTATGAAGACATTTGAATATCGAACTTTTTTAAAATTTGATATCTCAGAAACTATTCAAACGATTCCATTCAAATTTTGTATTTTGCCATAAAAAATTACATTCCTTATAATTATGCAAACCTTGCAATTCAAAATTTCCGGCTGTATTTGTTAAATGAAGTTTAAAAAAAATAATTATTAAAAATTATTTTTTGTGTAAAAAATAATTATTAATAATTATTAAAAATTATTAATAATTTTTATTATTAATAATTTATTTAATTATTAATAATTTTTAATAATTAAAAATAATTATTAAAAATTATTTTTTGCATGGAACCACAGTGTTGACGTAAGATATCCTCACTAGTATACGGATCATGGGTTAGAATCCTCTTGCCGTAGAACTAACCGTAGAAGTTATTCGTGTTTTTTACGGGTTAGTTTCCTCAAAAAATTCTCGTAAAGGCTAATTTGCCCCAATGCTTGATCCAGGAGTTCCCTTGGATTAGGTTCAAAATTACAAGACTACGGACTTGAGCATTGCTAGTCGTAAACTCAAAATAGGTTCGACTGTTACAAAATAAGAATTTTATAATGCCGAATTTGAATTTTTAACATATCAATATTTAAATAAGTATACGAAATTTAAATAATATGTTTCTTTAATGTTAGTTTCGAGATTATATTAGCAAATAAGTTTAGATTTAGCTATCGAGTTTCTCATGTGAAAGTGCAACGAAATTTTTTTGATGGAGTTAAAATAATTTATTATGTAATGTAAATTTTATCTTTACCTTTTAGCTTTTTATGTATATCTCTTTATCACTGTGCTTGTAATAGATAGCAACGATAATTGAGATGATAAGATGAACAATAGTTCTTATTGCATTTTGATTTTGTGTTCTATATTTAACTGATATTAAAGCTTACTTTTTGATATTGAAGCCTTTGAAATTTGCATCATAAGATTTATATTTAAAGTAAACCTCATGATCCCAAATTTCACATCTGTTGCCCTCACTTCTTTTGTCGTTCATGTCTCCATAACATTGAGAATATATTTATCTCTGTGATGATTTAAAAGAAACTTTTTACTTTCATGCATATTGGTAACGATATGTAAAAATATTAAAATTTTTATCTTTGATTTATCTAAAACTATTTAACTTTCATGGATGCTGGTTGATAGATAAGGATGAATCTGATATTATTTCGTATATTTTGATCATTTATATAAAACATTCATGTATAGTAGTTGAATTAGTAAAAATTATTGATCTCCGTGAGGATTTAGATAGAATTTTCATGCTTGCTGGTTGAATAGTGAGCATAAACGAGAAAATTACTTATATTTGTGATGATTTATGTGAGAACTTACCTTCATACTGATTGAACGGTGAGCATTAATCGGAAAATTGTTCCATTCTGTGATAATTTAAAAGAAACTTATATGCCTATTGGTTGAACGATATGCTTTAATGTGAAAGTTTTTCAGATCAATGGACACGAATTAAATTGAAATATTTCTAAAAATGGCACGTTTACCTTCCTTCAACAGTTTTTTCAACTGCGATTTCTTCAGACAATCCAGCGATGAAGTCAGTCTCGTTCTAGCATCATCGCTTTTCACGGTTGCTAAGGAAAAGTTACTGAATTTATGCGAAGATGCACCGAGAGATGATACCATGGCGGATTTTGACCACAAGTTAGAAATGACGAAAGGGAATTTGAAAAGGATTATAAGAACTTTCAATCACGCGAGCAGAGCAACTCCAGAATTTCTGCAGAGCTGTCCCACCTGGGCAGTGTCTCGAAAAAATACAATAGCTGAATTACGGAGATTGGCCAAGAAGATTAATACTGACAGACGTAATTGTAACTCTGCCAAAGTTGGATCGAGTTCAATTGGCATAATGGGAGGTAAGTTATTGAATTAATTTTTTTTATATATACACATATGGGAAATTCTCTGAAAATATAAAAATTTTAGGAGGAGGGAATTTAAATTTTACATCTTCAGTTTTTTTTAAATATTCATTTAGTACCCGTAAATGATACCTTATAAAAAGCAATACAGTTTGCAATTATTTCTTGGGATTCAAGTGCCAGGAAAATTATTGCCAGGATAATGACAATTTGTAATTTGATTTTTACTATCAAGTTCTGCAGGAAAATATTAAAAATTTAGATGTGACTCTTTTATATTGGGATATTAAAAACAAAGCTTTATATAGGATGTTATTAATGATTTATAGAAGGCAGGCAATTGTAACATAAAAACCTACTTGCGTTTTAAAATCTCTTTGAATGAATTTCTTTTCGAAACTTTCTTTTCTGTTCTTAATCCGAAATCGCTTACTGTTATATCGTTATGATTTAAATATATTTTTGAATGAAATAAATAAGAAAACATAAAAAGAGTGATCGTATTAGTGAGATATTGTTCAAATCAATTTACCTGATCCTTCGTTCCAGAAGGATCTCCAGGATCGTGTGGTCTAATGGTGCTGGTGGCTCCGGACAGGTGGTGTTAACACATACGGGATCTCGTGGGGAAAAACTCACATCTTAGACGAAAAAGATAATTTTCATTTTGAATGAAGATGGATTCCAGTTCTTATACAATCAACAAATTATCTGAGTCGTGCCGCATGCACACTTGGACAGTAGAACATCAGGAACACGTGTCAAACTTCATTGTTTTATCTTAATGGAACGTGATAGTGTCTTGAAATTATTTTGTTAAATTTTTGACTTAATGAATCTCCATAGTTATTTCTTGTAAGAAGGGACAATTGTTGAGCAGAAAGGCAAGAGCCTTGAAGCTATCATAAAAATGAGAGCGATGCTTCTCTCTCACGGTGGCTTCCTCGACTGCCGCCAAGAAGCACGCGGAAAAGCGAAAAAAACGATATACGGTTAAAGTTAGGGTAGGGTTAATCGATACGAAAAAAGAGTCAAACAAGTTAAATGAAGTAAAAGGCTATTGCGGTTAAAAAGAACGAAAACTGAAAAAAACTATTGAGGAGTAGAAAAACAACGCACGTGTGATGTAGCAACATCACACTTACCGATCATGTTTTCAAACAAAATTAACTAACATTTCATTAACATGTTCACGCCGGGAAAAGTGAAAATACTGGTAGAAGAACTATTTCAATATTAGATAATATTCGTGAGGAGTTAATCTATTCTCAACAATAACAATTCACTGTAAGGAAATTTATCACGGCCAAGAAGCAATTCAATATAAAAATTGCATCCGTTAAAAACAATTGGTAGTTATGGATTTTTATTATTCCTGGAAAAAAACTGAAGATTGAAATTTATTGGTACCAGTTTTTACTCCGGTGCGCTGCCAAGATAAGACAATCTAGCGTGACCCACCGGTGGGCCACCCCGGCGTGAACGTGTTAACTAACGTATCATTTATATAGACTATAGTAAGCTGCCAGATGACATTTTTTCGTGTGACATAATTATTGACATAAAAACTTATTTTTACAATATATTTTGGGAATCATTACTTGTGTATGTACTCTAGAAATGCCTTTAAGAGTTTATACGTAAAAATTAGATCGAGAAAAATGCCAGGAAGATATGTCAGGAAAATGACATTACTCTGACATACTCTCGATATCTCGAACTTCCGTAACTCAAAAGCCTTGTTATGACAAAAAAACTTTTTTTTACTCCTTGCCGTTACATATTTATATCATTTTAATTTAAATTCCTATGTCGAAGAGTTTCGTCTCAAAATCTTGCTATATCGAATATTTTGTGAAATAGAAAATAAACTTTTTCAGAAAAATTACAATGTAAGTTCATTGTAAACCAATTCTTTTATATTTAATGCATAATTTTGTCTAACTTTTAAAAATAGAATTAGACTTATAGTTAACTTTCATAACATACATATTTATTAGCAGTTATTTTTATGCTTTTAATGACTCTACTTTCTGGAGTACAATCATAGAATATATTCTTCTGCATTTTAGAACATATTTAGTTGTGAACTTGTTATCTCGAAATTTTTTAGCGTCCCTCCAACTTTGAGATACAAAGAGTACACCGTATTGAAACTGATGTAGAATCATGAGAAAAGCTAACAATGATGGTATTAATGAATCGTTCAAAAAAATCCTTGTTCTATTGTATATTAGATTCCTGCGCCAATATTAGGTGAGATTCACTCATAAAAGAGACCGTGTTCATTTTTCGGACAGTTCACTGAGTTAGACCAACTGCTCCGTTTTTTTTTAAAGTTTTGATCAAGTGATACAGAATTAAAAAACTAAAATTTGCAGAAATGTAGGTATTTTTTAAAACATTTACATTTTTGATGAAAAACTGTGGAAATGAGGAAACATTTAAAAATTAGTTGCCCTAGTAAAGGATTATTTTATTTTAATAAAGAATCATGCATTAAAACATTGTGTTTGTTACAGCAATAATTTTTTTAATTATTATTAAGCTCATAAGTTAGCATCTCTGGATCAAATCGCCAACACAACCACGACAAAATCAGGGCCGCCAACTTTCTACGCGTCTTGTAAAAATGTAATATAGTGGTACCGGGGTATTATCATTTAATGTATTATTTTTGATTAATTTGAACTTATTTTCTTCACCTCTACATAGAAATGATTAAAAAGTTCATCCACTTTGTTCTAGCTTTCTTATGATGAGGCTTTTAAAATGCTGGCAAAATTACCAAAATTCTGAAGGCTTTGGTTTTCGATTGTGTACCACTCTACAAAATATTTTGCGAAAACCGTAGTAGTTCTCAGGCCTGGAAAATAAAGAAAGCACTCCTATACTAAATTTATGTAAAAAATCTTTCGGCAGAAAACCTTTTGGAGGATTTTTCATGGGAAAAATTGTTGGCCATATTTGAAAGATCATGTTTGAAACTTTTCCCCTGCAAAATTTACATCGACCAAAATGAGGGTATGAAGTTAAAAGCTTTTTCCTCTGTTTTAACATCATAGCAGCCTTTGTATATTACAGTCAGATTTGAATTATGACATATCTGAAAATAGTGGTGAATTATATAAACCTTCGAATTGTTTGAAATAGGGTTGGATAAAAATCTACTAAATTGAATTTCTTAAACCAAGAATCACAATTAACAAATAACCACTTGAAAATATTTAATCGCTGATAGGAACAAGTTGGCATCTCTGTGTATATAAATAAAACTATTTTTGTGTGTTCTATATTGCATTCATTTCTTCACACCATTTTAGTAACGATAATAATATTAAAAAATTAAAAATTTACTCGAAATATGTGTTTCTAATAATCTTGGCTTCACCGGTCATCGGTGACCCCCCATGGCATTCAACGTGTTAAAAAAGTCGTGTTAAAAAGATCCCAGTCACAGGTATGCTACTAGTGACTAAAAATGTAAAAAATGGTAGAAATTCAATTCGCCTTTAATTATTAAATTATTCAATCGTAACTACCACCGTGACTGACATTGAAAATTATACATTTTTTAAGAAGAAAACTTTCTGCATATTCGTTTTTAACCCCTTGGGGACGGGTGATTCAGAAAAGCATTCGTACAAAATCAGAATCAAGTTGCAATTAAATAAAAAACGGTAACTTAAATGTAGTCGTTGCTAATTTGACAGACTTACTTTGCTTTTAATTTAATTATTGTTAGTTTAATCATATATATAATCAATGTTAATTCAAAGTATAACTAAATAGTTTTATTTTGAACAAAGTAATGGTGAATTAAATAAATCAAACAATTATAACTCCGCCCACAAATAAACTGCTAAAGAAATACTTTGATTACCAGTTTTATCTTTTTACCCTGATTGATACGGTTTTTTGCTGTCACGTATTTGTGACAGTCGGCGCGAAAGGGTTAAGAGATATGAAATATGTTCACTTTGTATTAAAATATCTTCTAGTGGTAATGAAATTCAAGTTATTTCTAATTTAGTGAGTTACATTAATGGCATTCAACGTGTTAACTAATTTTGATTCGAAGTGCAAAACGGAATCAGCTTCTTTTCTCTAATTAAGATTAATTTCTTTTTCGCCTTATGTGTATTCTGTTTCTAAGTAAAATAGGCGTCTCAGGATTATGTGATTTTCCCACTCTGCGCACTTTCCCCTATCTGTTTCCATGATATCAGCATGTCTAAGGCTACCTACGTCCGAAAAAAATAGAAAACTCATAGCAAAAACTCTAAAATAACATTACAAAACTTACCTTTTCAATGTTTCTTTAAAAAAAAAAAAAAAACATTTCTGCTTAAGAATCCCTGCTTGAGATCTGTCTTCTACGAGTTTTAATTTGGAAAGATAAAATAGTTAGTTTCACCTAAGGTTTATCTTGGCTTTACATTTCAGTAAGAAGTTGAAATATGCTCACGAGAGGAAAAAGATTTACTAAAACCATGGAAATGGAGATGGGAGAAGTTGGAAGAGTGGGGAAATCTCGTGACCTTGAAATGGCTATTCTATTTATAAGAGTACAATAGTTGTTACTATTCAAAATGCATGTAAAATATACGTATTTATGCTCATAATTTAAATGTTTACTTATTTACAGGTCTGGTGGGAGTCTCGGCATTCATCTTTCCACCTGCAGCCATGATTCTTGGAATAGTTGGCTTAGCAACAGCCGTTGTAGGTGGGGCTGCAACATTTGGTACCTCTGTCACGGAAATCGCTCTTCTAAACAAAAGCATAAAAAAGGCAACAAATGTCTTAAGAAACGACCAAGACACTTTCAAAAACATGACGCCCTGGTTCCAACATGCTCAAGACCTAATAACATTAATCGAAACAGTCATTGGATTTGATGTTGCCAAAGAAGTTTATAGAAACTTCACAGATTGCAATGAAGACATTGCGAAGTTGACTGCGCTAGAAAATGGCGAGGTTCATCCCAAACTCAAGGAATTAATTGAAGATTGCGTTGAAAAAACAGCGCCATCTGGAATGAAGGGCATTTTAAACGAGAATATGTTACTGATTCCGGCCGTCGTAGCTTTCTTTTTCGTCGCCATTTTGTTACATAGCAAAAATAACTTAATACTTGGCAGTGTTGTTAGATCTCACCGTCTGGTTTTAGGTTTGATAAAGATTCTAGATCTTGGGAGTGACCTGGGCATGACCATTGCCAGTGTAGCCATGAAAACTGGTGTTGTGGTCACTAAAGAAGTATCTCAGGCAACAGCAAGAATGGTGGCCCAGAGTGCTTTGTTCGGATTCGGGATCGTTTTGGATGTCGCCAATTTAGTGATAACTACTATCGACATTCGCAAAGGATCCAAAAGCACGAAAGCGAATGATATCAACGCTATTGCTGACAGAATGGAAAATGAACTGAATGTCTTGGAATCCATTTACAAAGAACTCGGTGGAAATTCATTTTAGAATATTGTTTACATGCGTCACATTTTCATCGTCATTAAATGTTCATGTTCTTAAGAGCAACTTTTTAGTTTTTAGAATCATTATCGATTCAGATTCAAATTTATTAGAAGATTAATATAGATTATCACATTATTTAAAGAGTTTTGAATAACAGGTTCCCAAGGCACGTTTGCAGATACAGAGTTGCTACGATCTGGGAAAAATTACAAAATGGTAACTTATGTGTCTCTAAAATGTGACAATTGGGAATGGGGGGGGGGGAGGATTTGATGGTATAACGGTGCCACGTTTATTTAGATGTCGAATTTCAGAGAAAGTAACGACAAAATTTTCAGGTCTAAAATTTTTGACGTAATGAAAGAGGAACATTTCTATAGTAAAAAAATCAAGTCATCTTTACCTAATATTTCTTTTTAAAATTTAAATAACTAAAATAATAATAACTTAAAAGCCCTTAATAACAAATTTTAAACCTTTTTTTTGTGATTTATAATTGATATAAGAATTTAAAGTTATTTCAACAAAATAAATTTAAAAAAAAAACATTAAGTACGTAATTTCTCAAGAATAATTCGAAATACTAAAACATTTCTTTGAAGTATTCGATTTAATTCAGTTAAAACTTTTATTTATGGGTTTGGATATTTAAAAAAATTAGGAAACATTCAGAAATAAATTTTTAACCGAAGCTAGTTGGTACTGGTTTTTTTTTTCAAATAAATTTCTAATAATTTAAATCAGAGAATGAAATTTCAGTTCTGAATATACCACCCAAACTAAAAGTTATGCTCATCTCAATTTTACATGCATGAAAATTTATTTATATTTTTCAAAATATTAACATACGAAATTTTGGGGGGCTGAAATCGTGAAAGAAAGTAGAAACTTAAAAATCAAAACGCATATATTGCAATAATAATAAAACAGTATCTCAATAAAGTCGCGTTAAGGTCTTTATGCTTCCGGAAGCAATAGTAATTTATTTTATACCCGTCGTTAAACAGCCGATCCAATTTTTTGGGTTTGAGACAACTAATGTTCAACTGCTTATCCTTGTAATTTTGAAGCCAATTCAGGAGACAAGGAAACTCAAGGATCAAGTATAGGGAGCAATATGCATGCGTGGAGGATATTTTTGTAGGAACTATCCCGTATTAGCGTTACATCAAGAGGAAAACCACTCACGGTTAGTCTGAAGACAAGAAGACTCTAACCCATGATCTGTCTACCACTGAAGATATTTTACTTCACTGTGATCGGTGTGAGCTAGGATTTGAACCCGGTTCACCTCATTAAAATGCGAACGCTCTATCCTCTGAGCCACCACGGCTGTAAGCAATAGTATTGTACTAATAAAGAGGATGACTCACCATTTTTTTAAAATTATAAGTAGAAAAATAATGCTTATTTCAAAAAGCACTTCCTCGACTTGATTCTGATAAGCGCGTGGAATTAAGCACATTAATTAGATTGAAACTTAGCATTTTAATGTATGAAACTTACTCCGAAAAGATAAGACTTATTCTGATTTTATTAAGTCTCTGAAACATCCACACATCATTCTTCGTTATTGTTTTTAAATATATTTCCCTACTACAAAGTGCTTTGTTATGACGTATATAATTCGCTAACGAAATGCGAATTCACGAATAAATGAATGAATGACCCTTGGCCCCAAAATTATCGTATTTCACACTCTTCGTTCGCAAAATAATTAATCGCCAATGGCTAGTCGAAGACAGGAAATATCTGATTCTGAACCATTAATTCCGATTAAATTACGCTTCATTTTCTGCACTTTAATTCTGATTAAATTACACTTAATTTAATTACCAATAATACATCACTGCAATATTCAGCATACATTTATGTTTTTATGTATACAATAAATGTCGTGTAAATACCTAAATTATTCATGTAGATCTGAGTCAATGATATGTTGATATTTATGTATATAGATGTAATTTATGATATGTATGCATTTATGTAGGTACCAGTAATACATAACTACAATATTTCATACACATTCTTATTTAATACAAAATAATTTTATGTTAATGCAAAGTAAATTGTATATTTATGTAGATAAAGTTTTGTCTTTAAATAACTTTTTGTATCAGGAATTTTCAAAATGTGGGATGAGGTGTATTTCAAGTTTTTCATAAGTCTTCAAATCTAAAACACTTTGCGGTAGATGACGATGTTCCGTAAACCATTGGTGGTCTATGAGAGAATTGTTTATGTCTGCTGAAGAATTGTTAACGAACTAAGATTTTTACTTTGGTAGCAATAACCAAATATTTTGCCTCCGAGCCGGTGAAAAGATTGGGCAGTTCTCACTCACGAAAGGCATCAAAATGTGTTCGATTAATTTAAAAAAATGCCAGATGTAAAAATATGCCTTTGCAAATTTTAAATACTTTTTTTATATATATTTTATAGAATATTTCTCAGTTGAAAATAAAAAAATTTATATGGTAAATAGTTTTTTCCTTACTAGATAAAAAAGAACCTTAACACATGCACTTTTTTAAAACTAACTTCTTCCTACGGTTTTACTCAAGAACTGAAAATCCATGAGATCAACATCAAAAAAATCAACATATTTAAAACAAATATGTTGATTTAAAAAATATATTTAAGGGAAGCGGTTAACAAATGTCAATATGATATTTAACCACTTCCCTATTCCATCCTTACCAATTATTTGAAGAAAAAAAAATTTAAAAAATCAGCAGATTTTTTTTTATTTAATTAATAAATACAATGAGCTAAAACAAAACATGATGCACAAGTTTTAAGTTGAAATTTGAATTTTTTTTCATGTGTTAGAAACCTTTAACGTAAAATCAGTTTACTATTCCGAGTTATTTTGGGTAAATGAAAAAAGTTAAATATTTAGTCTTGTATGATAGTTCTTAAAACAAGGGACAACACAAAGTTATACTTTTCAAACGTCAATGAAGGAATACGCCATTTTTTTTTTTACTATTATTGCTATGCAAATTCAGCAATCATCGTATATACCAGGGGTGGCCAACCTGCGGCTCGCGAGTCACATGCGGCTCTTTGAAGGATTATTTTTGGCTCTTGAAAAATGTACCCGAATTCCCTTTTCTTTTTTGTGCTATTATTTTTTAAAATATTATTATCTTTCCGTATGTGTATCAAAATGTCTTTTAAATTACTGAGATCCTTTTCCAATATAATTATGACACAGAAAGCTTTTGGAGAATTAGAATTAATAGAGATGCAAGAAGATCAAGCTCTGCAATTAAAATACAAGTCGATGTCGATTACTGAATTTTGGAAATTTGTACCAAAGTCGAAGTATCTTGAATTAAAAAAGGCTGCTTGTCGAATTATTTCAACATTTGGAACGGCGTACTTATGTGAATCATGTTATTCCACTTTAAAATTCGTGAAATCTGAACACCGATCAGTATTAACTAACCAGCATCTCAAGGAATTACTGAGAAGTGCTGTCACCAACTATTCACCAAATTTTAAAGAATTATCAAGACAAGTAAAATAAATGTGTTTAAATTTCAATATTGAAATTCACTACACATATTTTGTACTTTTTCCTATATGTTTTCAATAAGTATAATTTATGCAAAAAAAAAATTTGTACCTTTTTTGCGTACCTTTTAAATACTATTTATTTAATTGCGGCTCGCGAAAAATTACAGATTTTGAAAAATGGCTCGACTATTAAGGAGCTTGGCCACCCCTGGTGTATACAATCGCACAAAACACGTGAGCAGTCCCACAGCTCAAAATCAAAACATCCAAAATTAATTTGGCAAACTTCCAATTATAGCAGATTGTGCTCTTTGCTTCCGGCCGAGTAAAAACGTGATAAGACAAAATGTACTGACAATTTCTGCTAAGCCCGAGTTTTCTCGGGACGATAAATATTTGCAGTATCAGTACCCGAGGATAATCAGGGAAGCTGATAAAATAGTTGTTTCTCACAATTCACAAATATTACTTATCAGTACAACTCATTTTATTCATTATAAAAATTTCATTGTTCAAACAAATCGTGCCATTTAAAATAGATCCTGATGCTCGATTCTACAAAGTTTCCATAGTTTTGGAAATGTGAGTACATTAAAAAGTCATTTAAATGCTAAACTAATATTTCGGGAAATACTTACACTTATAAATAAAATTATTTAAAATACTCTACTGAGCTACGTACTTTTTGAATAACAATTCAGCAGTTTTCAATACAAATGAAACTTGAAAAATGAATTTTAACAAATACTTATATTTACAATTAAAATACTTTTATTGCGTTACATACTTTTTTTTAATAATCATTCAGCAGTTTTCATTACAAATGAATTTTCACAAATACTTATATTTAGAATTAAAATACTCTATTGCGCTACATACATTTTTTTTTAATAACGATTCAGCAGTTTTCAATACAAATAAAACTTAACAAATGAATTTCAACAAATACTTATATTTACAATTAAAATACTCTATTGCGTTACATACTTTTTTGAATAACGATTCAGCAATTTTCAATACAAATGAAACTTAACAGATACTTATATTTACAATTAAAATACTCTATTGCGTTACATACTTTTTTCTGAATAACGATTCAGCAGTTTTCAATACAAATGAAACTTAACAAATGAATTTCAACAAATACTTATATTTACAATTAAAATACTCTATTGCGTTACATACTTTTTTGAATAACGATTCAGCAGTTTTCAATACAAATGAAACTTAACAAATACTTATATTTACAATTAAAATACTCTATTGCGTTACATACTTTTTTGAATAACGATTCAGCAGTTTTCAATACAAATGAAACTTAACAAATACTTATATTTACAATTAAAATACTCCATTGCGTTACATACTTTTTTCTGAATAACGATTCAGCAGTTTTCAATACAAATGAAACTTAACAAATGAATTTTAACAAATACTTACATTTACAAATAAAATTATTTAGAATACTCTATTGCGTTACATATTTTTTTTTCTTTTTTGGAATAACGATTCAGCAGATTTCATGGCAAATGAAATTAACCAGAATAAGAATAAGTAATTATAATAGATGCTTTTTAAAAATAAAAAAAAATTAACAGAAATTCAAAACAGCAGATTTTTAAAAATGAAATCAGTGAAAAAAAGCAATTATAGCAGTGAAAAAAAGCAATTACGATAAAAAAAATTGAGTTTCTCAATAGAAAACATCTTCATTTACAACAAAAGCGTTAAAAACTGACAAACAATCACACTTTTACAGTTCAACATCACATCATTTCAAAAAATAAATTGTTCTTTTACTTTTATTGCTGAAATCATTTTTTCATTACCATGAATAAAATATCCATTAGAGATAATTACATTAATACATTGCATGTTACAATAGTAAACTGTAATAATGCAATGCGAATCCTTGCAGTACTATTCTCAAGGGATTATTTTGTAAATTTAGAAGTGTTTAGTTTATGCGATTTTTCATACTTATCAATAAAATTTAAAGCTTTCAGACGTTTGGAAGACCTACAATAAAATTCAAAAATTAAAACTGATTAAAAAATCTTTTTTAAAAGCTTGTTAGGAAATACGTAATTAAGAAATTGAAACCACGAATTATAGATTTCTTATTCATGAATGTGTTATGATGGTATGTTTAAGTTATTTTTGTTAGTTATTTATGGGCACAATTTTATTTAACTCTTTTTGGGCACCGCGTTTAATTTAAATAATCTCATTTTTTTTTAATCTATATTTTTTTACTTTAATCAACAACCCCATCTGATTTTCACTTACACCCCTATCCTTCAACACCTTCCAATATTCCTTCCTTCACCCCTACTTGAGAATGGATTCATTCACAGGTGTGAATAGTCAAAGCGATAGTAGCGCCACCCTTCGGTGCGGATGAATACATGAGCGGGAGGAAAGAGCGGCAGTTCGATTTTAGGTATTCCCTGCTGCTGACGACTGAGATTGAACGTGATCTGTGGAAGGATGCGGGGTGGCCGGCCACGCGCGCTTCTAGGATAAGTCCTTTACCTTTTTTTTAATATATTTTTATGTGCCCGTAATTTCTTTTATTGTTGTATAATTTTGGTATGACGTAACTAAAGAGAAATGATTATTTTTAAATAACCTGTCGAACTAAAATGTAAGTTATGTAGCAGTGAAGCAACTCATTTTTAAATTGTAAACTTATTTGACTTATGATTAAGTTCTTTGAATAAAAATATTTAGTCTGGATTAATTATGCTGTTGGATGTGAATCCTTAAAATTTAATTTGCTTTTATCTTCCAGATCACCAAGATTATTATTGCTGTAAATTTAAATGTGCTAATAGTTTTAAATTAACTTAAATTACTTCTACTTGTTATATCTGATAAATTTTGTTAGTTAAAGTTAAATGTTCTCACAACGCAATTATTTTTTTGAAAAATCATTCTTGATTCCTTAAATCTACTTTTTTTTCTCTATTCAAAAATAAGATATAACAAATTGGTGCCGTTGACCAGCGGCCACGTGTTAATGCTTAAGATTAAAAAATTAACTTGCTGGTCGTTAACTTTAAGTAATATGAAACTAATAATGCTAAATTTAATTGTGATTACCAAAAATAATTTTTAATAATATATATAGTATATATATGAATGATTGCTTAAATCTTGATTAAATTAATTTTTATTACTGCTACATGATCGCGTTATTATTGTCGAAGCACTACATCTGCGTATGCTTCATTTTTACTCTCTTGTTATTGTTAAGGATTATTGTATTTAATTGTATAATTGTGTTCATTTTATGAGAATTGAATAGAATCTTAACTCCTCATAATCTTAGTCAATCACGTGTACTTTTAGGTTTAGGGTTAAAAACAATATCCCAACTTGTTTTATATATTTTGTGTAGTAGGAATGTTTTTAGATTTTCATGAGATATTTGAGTTTTTACAAGAAAACATGGATTGCACGTGTTACAAATTGATAGGGTTAATTATTGAATGTAATAGATAAACGTCATCTGTAATATCAATCAGGATTTTATTTTATGTTTTATATAGTCACAAATATTAAAGCCTTTGATTTTATTTTAAGTTTATGTAAATTTTTGGCGCGTTTCAGGTGTAGGAAATTTCTTATAAATTTTGTTAGTTAAGCCTTTTATCGAAAATGGCAGAACCTCGGTCAGACACTTCGTCTTCGGATCCTGCTGCAGCAAACAGAATTGATATTATTCCTGTGGTCAAAAGCCACACGATCTCAGAATTTTTACCCGTTATCCCTAATTTTGGTGGGAATTCGAGTTTTTCCAGATTTTTCGACAAATTCAATTCCATTGCAGAATACTGCAACTGGGATGCAAATGATAAAATTTTAGCACTATCTTTACGCCTCACTGGCGAAGCACAAGAGTTTATAAACACACAACGAAATTTAAAACAAGCGAAAGATTTTGATTTAATAGTTAATTCTTTAAGGGATAGGTTTGAGACGAAGTCAAACATGGCTTCAAATATCACTAAACTTACACAGGCATATCAACTGCCGTGCGAAAATCCCAGGAAATTTTTTAGCCGCTTAGAAGGTATATCATACAACTGTGTACCGAATAATAATAGTACTGAATTTGAGGATTATCGACAACAACTCTTGTTGTCAGCTGCTAAACAGGGTCTGAGGGTGGAGTTACTGAGAGGAATTGCCTCAACAGCTTTAAACAGCTATAATGAATTTAAGAAGCATGCACTAACATTCGAAGAAAATTTTAAGGTTATTGAACCGCTAGAGCTAGCAGCTACTATACAAGCTAAAGCAGGAGAAAAATCAGATAACAAAATAGATAGTCTTACTGATAAAATTGAACAGCTTACTGTAAAATTAAATGATATGCAAATTCAACTAAATGCACAGAGCATTCATTCAAATAAAGAAAATTCACACAGGACGCGAAATGTTAATAATCATCTTCAGGCTCAGTCAAAGAAAAAATGCTTTAAGTGTAACAAATTAGGCCACATAGCTAAATATTGCCGAATTCCATTTTGTAACTTTTGTAACCGTAGCGGACATTCATTGGATAATTGTTTTAAAAAGAATAAAAGTTTAAACTAATTGGGGGAGAGACCGCTGCACCACCTGTCTCTGTTGGTATCCCCGATGTGGTGTTTAAAGATTATCAGAATTTAAATCAAGATATAAAAAGGAGTACACTTTCGGTTGAAAGCCCAGAGTTTGTCCCCAGCCTTAACAATTATAAAAACCTTCCCATTATAGGAGTAAATATTAAAAATTTAAATTATTTTGCTCTCTTAGACACTGGATCTACTGTAAATTTAATCTCCGAACACATTTTAGACGAATTAAGTTTGACTAGTAAACAAAAGAATTGTAGAGTGGAGGTACAGAATTTCAATGGAGGTCGTGTAAGCATAAACAAATCAATAAATTTGAGTTTCAAAATCGATACTAGTAGATTTTCGGCAGATTTTTTTGTCCTACCTAAACTTTCTAGAGATTATGATATGATATTGGGTTTTCCCTATTTAAGTAAAAATAAACTGATATTAGATTGTAAAAACAAAATTTTGAAAAATGATGAGCTTAATGTGAATCTAATGTATGTAAATTCTAATGATACCTGTAATGCTTGCAAGTCAGAGGAGGGAATTCCTTTTTATGCAAATAAGAAAATAATTGTACCCCCTTTCTCACAGTTAGCAGTTCCTGTTCGTTCTAAAAACAAATTAATTAAACATACTGAACAAATACTTCTTTTGCCCAACAAAAATATAGACAATCTTTTAATTGCAAGGACTGTTTCCTTGGCTTCTGATAAACTATTTATAAATGTCATGAATGTAGGTGAAACCCCTATCCATATTAATAAAAACGCGTCTCTTGTTAAAATGGAATGTTTGTTTGTATCAAATAAAGAAAAATGTAATAGCATTGACACAGCTCAACTTGGAGAGGATTTTGAGTGTTGGGGTGGAAATTTTCAGCTTGATCATTTAGATGCTGAACAAAGGGATAGATTGTTGGAATTTTTAAAAGTTTACAAGGATGTTTTTGCTCACTCGGTCACAGATTTATCTGAGGGATGTGAAACGCTGTTACACAAAGTTGATTTGTCAGATGACATTCCTGTCAGGCAACGTCACTATAAAGTACCACACCATCTAAAACAAGAACTTGATAGACAAATTAATGAATTGCTTGATATTGGTATAATTAGCCCAAGTGATTCACCATATGCAGCCCCCGTGGTTTTAGTGAAGAAAAAAGATCAATCATACCGCTTATGCACCGATTTCAGGAAATTAAATTTAAAAACCTTACCCGATTCGTTTCCCATACCCTGCATTACTGATTTGGTGGATAATCTGGCTGACGCAACGTTATTTAGCTCATTAGATTTATGCAGTGGGTTTTTTCAAATGAAAATTCATCCTAGTGACAGATATAAGACCGCTTTTGCCACCGAGCACGTTACATTTATCAAGACGATACTTTATGAGATACGCATAGTGAGCAATGCAACTATGTTGGGGTTTCCTAGATGAATTTTCATAGTTAAAGGCATAGTTCAACTTGTCTTACTGTAAGTTAAAGTAGTAATAGCGTAAATGTTTTTGACTTATTATTCTGTGAGGAATGAAATCGGTAAAAAGTTTAATTTTTTTAGTACCATATAAATTAAATTATAGCAATAAATCTCTACGAATAGTCTCTACGAATGGAATAGGGTACCCTTTGGGTTAAAAAACTCCCCAAACAGCTTCCAACGATTAATGTCTTTAATTTTATCAGGTTTAAAACCCTTACAAATAGCCGTATATTTGGATGACATTATAATAGCCTCGAAAACTGAAGAAGAACATTACAATAAATTGCAACTAGTCTTTGAACGCCTTCGCCAGCACAAATTGAAACTAAAGCCGTCAAAGTGCTCATTTCTAAAAACAAAAATAAAATATTTAGGCTTCTTAGTAACCGAAGGTAAAGTTTTTCCTGATAAAGACAATATTAGTGCAGTAGAAAAATTTAAAACTCCCAAAAACTCTGATCAGGTTAGGTCCTTCATTGGAGTTACCGGTTTTTACCGCAGATTTATAGAAAACTATGCAAAAATTGCATTGCCATTAACTAAACTAACTAAAAAGAATTGTAAATTTCAATGGACTCCGGAAACACAATCCGCGTTTGATAAATTAAAAACTGTTTTAACACAACAGCCTTGTTTAAGTTTGCCAAATTTCGAGAAACCATTTACAATATTTACTGACGCATCTAAATATGCGTTAGGCGCCGTTCTGTGTCAGGAAGATGAACATCAATTTTTCCATCCCGTCGCATATGCCAGTAGAAAACTTAAAAATCCCGAAATAAACTATTCCACAGTTGAGAAAGAGATGTTAGGTGTCGTTTTTGGTGTTACCCATTTTAAACAGTATTTATATGGAAAACATTTCACGGTATACTGTGACCAAGCTAGTTTGTCCTACGCTTTAAATGTAAAAGACCCTACATCTAGAATTGCGAGGTGGGTGATGACCTTACAACAGTTTGACTATAAAATTATTCACAAACCAGGAAAATCCAATCTGACCGCAGATTACTTATCTAGATATGTAGAAAATACTAATAATATTGTTAGCACTCAATTTTCCCCAGCATTGTTAGAAAGATTGAAGATCCATCAAAAACAAGATCCACATTGTATTAAAATTCTTAAATTAATAGAAACTGGTAGTAATATTTTGTCAGAGATGCCAGTAATTTACTTCCTTAAAGATGATACCCTATGTTGTACCCCTAAAAATGGAAAAAGTCAAAGTATTGATAAATTAGTTCTTCCCTTAACCTTAGTAACAGAAGTGTTAAATTTATGTCATAATTCACCCACTACTGCTCACCAGGGATTTACAAAAACCTTGAAACGAGTAAAATCGTCCTTTTATTGGCCCCAAATGTACAAACATATTTTGAACCATGTAAAAACTTGCAATTCTTGTATTGGAAAAAAAGCCCACAAACCTAACAGGTTAGCCCCTTTGCAGAGAATACCAGTTACAACTAAACCTATAGAATGTATAGCAATCGATGCTTTAGGCCCTCTCCCTACAACTTTTCGGGCAATAGATTTATCTTAGTAATGAGTGATTATTTCACCCGTTACCCGGAAGCATTTGCGACTTCCGATATAAAATCTGACACAGTGGCACGTAGTTTGGAAGAATTTATTTCTCGTCATGGTGTCCCATCTAAAATCATTTCCGATCGTGGATCCAGCTTTTTATCGAAGGCAATAGTTCAGGTATATGACTATCTAGGCATTAAAAAACATTCCACTACCAGCTACCACCCACAGAGTGATGGTGTAGTCGAGCGCTTAAATGGGACGCTAATTAATTCACTCAGCCACCTTGTCAATAAAACACATAATGACTGGGATAGACACTTACCTTTCGCCCTAATGGCTCATCGTAGTGCTATCCATTCTTCTACAGGCTATTCCCCAGCATCCTTACTGTATGGTCGTGAAATAGAACTTCCTAAGGATATCTTAACCAATGATGCGAAATTTACTTATGCTGACCACCATGAATATGCATATGATTTGTCACTAAGGTTGAAAAATTCATTTCAATGTGCCAAAGAAAGCTTAGAGCTGTCTGCTTCCAAACAAGAAAAAAGGCGGGACAAAATCAGCAAAATAAAGGATATCCAGGTGGGCGATATTGTATATGTGTACACTCCTCAACTGTCACAAGGGTTAACAAAAAAATTTGCTAAGCCCAATAAAGGTCCGTTTAGGGTTAAAAGTCAAAGATCACCTGTAAATTTTGAAATTGAGGATGTTCGTGACACCAATAGGACACAGGTGGTACACGTAGATCGCTTAGCGAAAATACCAGAGAAAATTGTATTCCCTAACCTTTGTGATACAAATGCAAACAAACAAGACACTGATAATTCTAATAAAACGACAACTATTAGAAATAACACCCATAACTATAATCTCAGACATAGAAAGTAAATGTGACTTTGTTTTTATATTTCTATGATATTTCTAACTTTTATATAAAATTTTATGTATGTTTTCAATGTATTATCGTCGCAAATATATTTAAGGATATTTTGCCAAGTTTTTATTCTGTGAGTGAAACTCACAAAAGTTATGATCAATTTTGACATGAATTGTATAAGTTTTTTTTTCTAAAATCCTTGGCAAGAGAGTAAATTATAAATTTCTTTTTGGTCATTTAAATTTTTCAATGTTTTTGTGATTTTGAGAATTGAGTTGTTTGGGGATATAGATGGTAGGAAGTGCAACTATGGATTTATAATTACCTGCTAAAACGTTTCAACTAAATAGACTGTTAAGCGTATTTAACAATATGTAACTGTTGGACATTTCACTGTGTTCAAAGTGTGTGTTTGGAAGTACAAAATGTCTCATCAGAGAAACAGAACTAAAATCACGTTAGTCTCCATAAGCAACGTACACTCCATAAGCAACGATGGTTACTACGCAAGAAACGTTACTGCCTGGGGCAGCAAAAGGGCCCTTTGCCGTTCCTGGTCGGTAGATGATTTTCTGCTAAGTTATATCGTGTCGAAAAGTGACAGTCATGAATGAGAGTTCTATCCAAGTGAGAGTACTATTGAAGTGAGAGTACATGTATCGAAAAGTGCCATGTGATCAGCTAGCTAAGACATGGAATGTGATAAAAGACAGAGTATACAAATGGGAGGCTTCTGAAGGAAAAACTCCTAACACACACAAGAATACACATCACGAGTAACAAAATCTTTCCTCTGGACTTACTGCAGAAAGTCTATTGAGAAGCTTTGAATTATGTTGAACTGTGTTGATTGGTTCAAGGAACCGAAGATGCCCCTGTAACTTTTAGACCTTTAAACAACTCGATTCTCAAATACACACCGTCATGATATTCCATTGAATCATTTATGTTTAGGTTTAGTTCAAATAAGTAATAATCAAAAAAAAAAAAAAAAAAAAAAAAAAAAAAAAATTCTTTGGATTTTTTTTTTCTCCTTACCGGGATGGAATGTTATGATGGTATGTTTAAGTTATTTTTGTTAGTTATTTATGGGCACAATTTTATTTAACTCTTTTTGGGCACCGCGTTTAATTTAAATAATCTCATTTTTTTTTAATCTATATTTTTTTACTTTAATCAACAACCCCATCTGATTTTCACTTACACCCCTATCCTTCAACACCTTCCAATATTCCTTCCTTCACCCCTACTTGAGAATGGATTCATTCACAGGTGTGAATAGTCAAAGCGATAGTAGCGCCACCCTTCGGTGCGGATGAATACATGAGCGGGAGGAAAGAGCGGCAGTTCGATTTTAGGTATTCCCTGCTGCTGACGACTGAGATTGAACGTGATCTGTGGAAGGATGCGGGGTGGCCGGCCACGCGCGCTTCTAGGATAAGTCCTTTACCTTTTTTTTAATATATTTTTATGTGCCCGTAATTTCTCTTATTGTTGTATAATTTTGGTATGACGTAACTAAAGAGAAATGATTATTTTTAAATAACCTGTCGAACTAAAATGTAAGTTATGTAGCAGTGAAGCAACTCATTTTTAAATTGTAAACTTATTTGACTTATGATTAAGTTCTTTGAATAAAAATATTTAGTCTGGATTAATTATGCTGTTGGATGTGAATCCTTAAAATTTAATTTGCTTTTATCTTCCAGATCACCAAGATTATTATTGCTGTAAATTTAAATGTGCTAATAGTTTTAAATTAACTTAAATTACTTCTACTTGTTATATCTGATAAATTTTGTTAGTTAAAGTTAAATGTTCTCACAACGCAATTATTTTTTTGAAAAATCATTCTTGATTCCTTAAATCTACTTTTTTTTCTCTATTCAAAAATAAGATATAACAAATGCAATAAAATTTAAGTATTTATACATACTTTCACAAAAAAATTAAGAATTCAATTTGTAGAGCTAAATTTAATTTTTCAGGATGTAACATTCATTTACAGGCTTCAAAGTTGTTACTCTTTTGCCACTGCTAGGTTGAATTTAGCTTATTCTTAGCCTGCTCCTTGCATGCTAATTCTTGGAAATGGCGTAACATAAGAATAAGAGCTGCCATATCTCTGGCAAAATGGAAAGCGCTTACGATCTAAATTTTTAATGTTTAAAATGTTACATCAATATCGCTTAATCTGGACTCAATAAAATTTGAAAAGTTCTGTATTGAGCACAGGGATTTGGTTGGAGGCGAAAGAAACAGTCCTTAAAATTCCAAAAATTTATTAGCAGAATTCTACAGAAATACAGCTATTTCTTGCACTCAGTTACAGTTCAAATAACAGATTATTAACTGTATACGCAAAACAGGCTTTAAAACCTCAGACGATTCAATGAACTCTTCATTAGAACAGTATTGCAGTCACTAGTAGGCTAATATTCTGCTAATATTCTTGACTATTATTCTGTGAGACAAACTTCTATTTTTAGTCTTGGCTAGAAAACGCCATAACTTTCGACATGATTTCACTTTAATCTCGCATAATTTCGTATATATTGGCTCTAACGCTTTGCAGCTCCAAGTTTCCAGAACTATCATTTTGTCAGAAAAATGACTGCTGATTGTCTCTAAGAGTATCGACAAAACGGAGGCAAACGGATTGGCGGCAAAAATATCGCCAAACCTAGTCTTTCTGAAGAAATAAATTAGGTTTTAGTTTCGCTTTGAGCTACGATTGAATTCCACGACTTTCTTTCAAATTCTCTAATTAAACTGCTTATTGCTTATTTAAGGCAACCTGAGATATTTTGCCTTCATAACAAAGGAAAATTTACGATACTATACAAATATTCAATTAATCTGAAACTTTTATAGATTTTTAAAATTTTCATTGAAAGGGAAAAAATATAGCTAACTTGGTGATTTTCAAAGAAGTTGAATAACTTTTGAAACATTTAATTTATTGGTACATTCTAAATCACAAAGAGTTCTTTATAACAAGCTGGTGTAGTAGATGGAAATTTATAGCTTTGCCACAAAGTAAAATACTTAAACCGCAGCTTTTCTTTTCTTGGCGAAAGAGTTTTTTATTTTATATCTATCGTTAAACAGCTGACCGAATTTTAGGTTTACGGCTACCAATATTCAACTCTGTAACCTTGTAATTTTGAACCAATCTAGAAGACAAGGAAACTCCTGGATCAGTACCCCCAGAGGTTTTGATTTGTTATGGGAACATGGAGGACTTTGCGACTCCACAGATTTAGCGTGCATCTGTCACCATTTGCTACACGGGGAGTCTTCGGCCGGTGGGGATCGAACCCACGAACTCTTGAACATGGGCCCAGGGCCCAACCCACCAGGCAATCCCGGTCCGTGGCGCAAAAGTTTCAAGAAATTCAGTTAAGGATCTCTGTAGACATGAGTAACATTACTCTAAACAGCGTGAAACTAAATGCCAATGATATTCAAAGGGGCCAGAGCCTCTGTAGTTCAGAAAATCGAACATTCGCCTCCGAATGAGCAGACGCAGGTTTGAATCCCAGTAATGGCTATTAGATTAAATTCTGTTCCCGGCTCGCACAAACCACAATACAGACGTAGTTGCTGTTGTCGTTCATTTGCGTCGCGCTGTACAATGGGCTATTGGCGACGGTCTGAGAAACATCCCTGAGGATGATCCGAAGACATGCCATCACAATTTTGATCCTCTTTCAGAGGGGATGGCAACGGTAACCCAACGACCTGCAAGCGAAGTCCAGCACTTTGCGGTAGAACAGTTTAACGAGGACCAATACCGCACACCCTCGGTCCCTACGCAGACTGATCCAAGTGGTCACCCACCCGCACACTGACCGCAGCCAGTGATACTTGACTTCGGTGATCTGCTTGGAACCGTGTCTTAACGATCAGTCCACTGCGGGACCACAATACAGAAGTAAAATATCCTTAGTGCTAGACTGATCACGGGTTGCAGTCTCCTTGCCATCAGGCTACTCGTGGGAGGTTTTCGTGGTTTTCCTTTCCGTATAATGCAAATGTTGATTGGTTCCATCAAGAAGTCCTCTACGAAAGCAAATTCCTCCCAATACTTGAAGCACTTGTCTTCTGGATTGGGTTCAAAATTTAAAGGGTACGGAGTAGAGCATTGATAGTCGTAAACTCAGAATTGGGTCGGGTGCTCAATCTCGGTTATAAAATAGAATAAAATTGAACAATTTTTAAAAGTGTTATAAATTTAGAAATATGTAATTTACTATTACGTTCTAAGAATTCTTTTAGTCAAGCTGGGGTACATAATTTAAATTTATAGCTTTACCTCAAGTGAAAACACTTAAACTGTATTTATTCTTTTTCTTGGTATACTATAAGGGATTAAAAGAACATTGCTAAAAAAAAGTTATCTATGAGTAGTATCTCTTGAATAATAGTACCTATGGTAATATGATAGCCTATGGTAATATGATAATAGATACCTATGGTAATAAGAAGAGAAATCATTCATTCCGAACATTTTTCACCCCATATTCTATGAAAAATCTGCATTTGGCAAAGTGGTTTCAGCATATAGAATCACCCAATACCCAATTCAACACATACCCCACTTACTTTTCCTTTGTTAAGTTATGATTTTTTCTAACCATATCACCATATACCCCATTCATACACTGTAAAAATAGTGGAGTAACACCTATCCGAATTTTATTCTTTTAAAAAAAAATTCCAAAAATTGTGAGAATGAAAATTTAATTTCAAATTAATACAGAATTGAGTGTTCATTCACGCTTTAATGGGTTGTAGTTAAATCTAAATACCAATAGTTGCGAAACTTACAGCTCAGACGCAGTTATTTCATTCATGACCGAGTTTCGCCGATTTTGGCGTACGTAATTCTTTATTTTTCCTTTTACGTAGTCAGGGTTCCCGAGGTCCTTGATAATTTTTAGTAGTTGTAGTAAATTGATGTTAATGCTAGAAGATATTTTTCATTCTGAAGCACCACTTTGTTATTAAATGGTTTAGAGGGTTAGACTTAGACTGAGTTCTTCTTCGGAGACCCTGTCCGCGAAGCGGACACTTCACTCCTTCAACTAAAATAGTGCCCGTGGGCGCCTGTTGTACTGTCTTTAGGTAATTTTAAAGACTGAAGTAGATGTAAAAGATGGTGACTGGGCTGGGTAGTCGGCATGGTGGAGTAGTGATGCTCACTAAGACTTGTTCTCGGGTAGTAGGGATCTGAGAAGCTGCACTAGCTCCTCGTTCTGAAGTAGGTCTTGCAGCTCTTGGAAGATCTGCAGGAAACGGTTGGCTGAATCGGTAGCACTCCTGTGCTGCTTGTTCTTCTGTTTGGGCCCTCTCCTAGGCCTAGCACTGCAGCCTGTAAAACAGGCCGGGTGCGCTCCATTGCAGTTAATGCAGGTGGCTGGTAGACTTCTGGGTTTGGAGCATTCAAACGAAAAGTGAGCTCCCGCACACTTCATGCATGCAGGATCATCGGTACAGTTCTTTTGTGTGTGGCCAAATTTTTGGCAACGAAAACATTGCACTTCATAGCGACCTCCTCGGAATCGCTCTATCTGCACAGTTGTATGGAGAATCTCCTTGATGTTGATGCATTCCCTATGCATAGGGCTGTCTGGAAGTATGATCAGGAAAAGGGGGAGGAGCTTGTACCCTTCGTCACGCCTCTTCTTGAACTGTTCCACTCTGATTGGCCGATGACCAATGGCTGTGAGATTTTCTTCCAAGACCGAAATCTTGGTTTCAGATGGGAGTCCTTTGATGAGGAATTTTAAATTTCTACTGTTCTTATGTAGAATTTCTGGCTGTATCTTTTCTGTGGTCTCCTCCACTGGTGAGGCTACAGGATCTGGGATGTTGGTAGTAGGGGGGATGTCCGTATTCTCTGTAGTAGTAGTAGGAGAATTTTTCTTTTTCCTCTTTCTCTTCTTTTTTGGAGGCTCGGTGTTTTCCTCCTTCGTTGGTTCTATCTCCTGGGCAGGTGATTCTGTCTCAGACTCAGTGGGAATATCAGTAATGATGTCGGGTGAAGGCTCAGGCAGCGTTGGCTCTATGTTCGCTGTGGGATCTGTAGTCATATCAGGTTCCATTGGCTCTGAGGGTTCTAATGGCTCGACTGCTGGCTCTTTCTCCTTCATCTGGTTTTTCAGAGCAGTTAACTGAATTGATTGTTAACATAGGCTCGGTAGTCTCCATTTCTGGGTCAGGACTGCTGGGAGGTGAGGCGTTCTTACCGTCTCTGGATTCTCATGCATATATACTTTCTTTGGAAATCAACTTTTAGTGGTAGATACGCAAAAATGAAAAAATATCAACATTTGCTTTAT
The DNA here is from genome assembly GCF_982258835.1 of Parasteatoda tepidariorum. Taxonomy (NCBI): domain Eukaryota; kingdom Metazoa; phylum Arthropoda; class Arachnida; order Araneae; family Theridiidae; genus Parasteatoda; species Parasteatoda tepidariorum. The sequence goes on from NC_141759.1 coordinate 18,107,375, forward strand.
TTACGTTACCACTTTTTAAAATTAGCAATGCCCGTGATAGCCCTTCGTGAATTAAATAATACATATAATTTTAATTCTTATATGCACTAAGCACAAGATTGTTAATCATTATGACTAATTAATACAAGATAAACAAGTAAAGATGAATCGGTTGCTGGCTCTTCGCGCTAAATACCGGGATCACACCTATATCCAGCATCGTACAAACACATTGCATATACCAAATTGTAGCTCGTCCTGCATCTCAGCTGCAACTTTTTGGTTACTGCAGATTAAGTGATCAGATTTTTGTAAACGATATTTTAAGTTACGAAATCAAGCATTTCTCTAAATAAGTGTATTTTTTGAATGATTGATTGCTGAAATGATTTTTTGCGTCTTAATTTTCCTCTTGAATCATAGACTTCCATGTTTTCAAGAAGCTTGATTAACCCTTTGACGGTCAGGGAAATGAGCAGTTTTCGATTCATTAATTCGCGCAGTATTACGTGCAAAGTGGCATCTGTTTTCCACCTCCGTTCTTCCGAAAATGTCGCCCTTCTCTGGCGATGCCAACTGCTCCGTCTTCTGGAATTGTTATAATAAAGTGGTAGGAATTATGTAGTAAATTTCGTTGGAGAAGGACAGTTACGCCTACTTTTTAATGGAGTAACCAGTAGATTGATGATTTAACGTTGCATTTTATATGTTACTTATAGTTTTTGATATTTAGTGGTGAAAAAATTACTTAAAAGGAGATATACTAAACTGAAAGTAACTTGACTTTCGCTATCACTTGGAAATACTATTTCACAAAGCAGAGCAAGTTGGCATCCCTGGATGCGGTAGATAGCTCGCCTCACGCGTTTTAAAAATTTCTTAAAGTATTCATAGTACATAAATAACAGTTTTTACGTACTTTTCGTACTTAACATAGTCAATGCAGAATAATAATGGCGAACGAGTTCAGCTCGTCAGCGCGAATTGGGGAAAAATTTCACAACGCGAGTAGTGCTCGTTACTAACCATTACGGTCAAAATCTTGCTCCCGAGCGGAACTCGTTTGCGCACATTATGAGGCACGATTCGATTGCGAGCTGAACTCGTTCATAACCGTCAAAGGGTTAACTGGCCTTAAATAACTTCACACAAATGTATGCAATGTACGGGGAAAATGTTTTTCCTATTCTGAGAAAAAATGTTTATATGTCAAATATTATTACATAAAATATTGTCTGTTTAAATAAAAATTAGTTTATTTAAGGTAAGACCATTGGACAATTAGGATTGCTACTTAGTACATGAAAATCTGTTCATCATATCAAAAGTTAGTGGGGTTCAAAATATTCATATCAAAAGTTATAAACGGCCGCCTTCCATTGAGGAGAACCTGGTTTGAATCTCTGCAATGGCTGGTCGTTACGAATTCCGCACCCGGCTTGCACCGACCACAGTGCTGACGTAAAATATCCTCAGCGGTAGACGGAACATGGGTTAAAGATCCCTTGCTGTCAGGGGACTGTGCACCATGGGAGGTTTTCGTGCTTTCCTCTTCATGTGGCGCAATGCTGGTTAGTTCAACGCCTCCTATAACTGAAAACCTCCAGACGGTTTTTCATAGGTAGTCCGATTAGACCACTGTGGTGTGAAGTATATCCACTTTCATTTCATTTATTAACAAAAAATTGGGTACCTGGGCCGCGCAGCGGCCCCTATCCCATACATCATGAATTAAAAACATTGTGTGAAAACATTTTGATTTTGCAACATTATGGTATGCAATAAGTAATGAACGAGTCATTTAATACAGATTATAGTTAAAATAAGAAAGTGGTAGTAAATATATGACTAACAATTTATTTTATTTATGAATGTTACTGGTTTGCCTTATTCACTTGTCAACCACTACAGATTCAATTCTCAAATATATAAGATAAATTTCTCTCAATTACTTTTATATAAGGTTTTGGGTTCATGCGCACAACTGGTTCACTTTTTAAATAGACTACGTGGACCGTGTGGAGGCTTCTTGATGTAGGAGGTGATGGTTAGTTCCATTAGAAAGTCCTCCACGAAGGCGGCAAATTTCTCCAAATACTTGATCAGAGAATTCCCTTATCTTCTGGATTGAGTTAAAAATTACAAGACTACGGAGTTTAACATTAGCTGTTGTAAACCAAAAATATTGAGTCGGCTGTGCATTAAAATACATCGAATGAACTGGGTAGCTCACATTTTCAGAAGGAATGATGACTCAAATTTTAAAAAAATCCTGTTACACAAACCCCTAACGAACAGGAAAAGAGGTAGACCCAGGCTGAGATGGCTGGATTTAGTTGAGACTGATTTCCTTACTCTAAAGGAGAAAAACTGGCGAACAAGTGTCAAAAGTAGCGAGAAGTGGATTCGAATACAAAGGAAGGCACTGGCCCACCCTGGGCTGTCTAGCCAAATATGATGATGATGTGCAACGACCGTTATAAGATTATAAAAACATATAATCAGGAACGTTAGAGCTTTACTAAACCATGATGGTTTACGGATTCAAGAAAAATGATGCACATTGTGCATTGCTTGTATCTAAAAAATAATTAAAGTACTCATGTCATAGATAGTGGTAGGAAAAAAGACATACTTTTCATTCATTATAAAACATATTGTTTTAAGCCTCCAACGTGATATTTTATGTTAAATGTACTTGGAATTTTTTCTGATATAACCTAGCATATAAACTACTGTAATTTTATGTTAGAAATTTTTAAAACTTAATGCCATGCCTACAAGATAAGATTCAATAAATGCACCGAATTATTTTTAGCATAATTTCGCTGAATTATTAATTGAATAAATTTACCTTGCAGAAACAACTGATTAACAGTATTCTGGTAGATTCAATAAATAAGCGGTATATCATCATATCCTAAAAGTCGAAACTCATGAAAAAACTAAAATATTTTACATATTGTTCGAGTGAGTAAAATTTAAATAATTTGTAACTTGAAGATTTTGTTAAATTTCAGAAAAGTGAAATATTCACTTTTTATAATGTTCTGTTTTATTTTATTAAACACAGTCTTATAATATTATGTGGAAATTGATAAATAAGTAGGCGTTACGTACAGTTTCTGGAAGTTTTATTGGAAAAAATGAATGGTTTCTAAATGAAAAAAAATGGCTTGTTTTTTGCTTCTGAAGCTTTTTATAGAACTACATTTATAGCTTCGATAATTTGCCCATCCCGGAGTAAAGGCTTAGGAGAGTAATATACAAAAAAATATATTATTTATTACCCAATTTTTTTTACCTTGCTCACACGATCCTTAAGGATAAGGACTGTAGAGCTTCCATGATATGTTTGTTTTTTCAGGCTCACTTTCAAGTCAAGTTTATGAAAAACTGATGAAAGAATTTACAATTTTTTTAAAAAAAAATATATTGTGGTAGTTAAAGGAGAATGTGTTTTTTAATTTTTTACTATTTGGGAAGATCTATTATTGTTCCAGTGTTCTATTGTTGTCCCTGCATTATTATCGGCCGAAAAAACACGAGATAGGATCCAGTTTTTAAATATTCATTTCCACATTGTTTTGGTTGTCATCAGCGTAAAATTTATAAAAAATCATAAAGGTATTGCTTTTCTATAAATCTTTTTGTAACCCTAATTTTAGGTTATTTTCCTGTACTGCTATTATCGCGCTTTTCTTTCAAGAGTTTAAAAATAAGTTAATAATTCTTTTTATTTTATTATTATAATGTATTTCTTCGTTACATTTTAAGATAAAGTTATTCAGAAAAGTGGTGTAATCTTATTAACAGTTTTACAATTATTATTTTTCTGCAAATTACATTAATATACTGTTATAAATCTGCTAAATAAATTCGCGCATAATAAGATGCAAGAAAAAATAGTGTTTGGTAAACGAAAATATTAAATTACGGTAGTGAGCTCATCAAATTGGTTAGAATAATATAATGTTATAACAATACAAATTTTATTTTGAAAAAAACATTATTTAGAATAAATACTTCTGTAATATTTATAATACTAATAGATAATATTCGGACGTGTGAAGTGGTGGCCCTAGCGTAAGCAAACAGAATTCTTTTCAGAAAATATATTTTAAGTGAATAATTTTAACTTCATTAGAAAATCTGAACTGACGCAATTAACTGAAAGATACGCAGATATTAATGAAAATTGGTAAATTTCTTTCCTTTTTTTTTTCTTACATAAAACGTTGAAAACTGGTGGAATACCTTTTCGTAGACGATGGTTGATATAGCCAATAACAACTATCTCACTAAATATAAGAAGGATTTCTAAGTAAGAGATTACTTAATTTAATCGATTGCGTAAAATATTTATGATATCAATCAACTTTACTAAAAATTAATTACATCGATTATTTATGAAAAACTTTTAACCAATTTATACCAAATTTAATTATTTATAACGATTAATTGAATTGAATGATAGATAATATCGATTAAATTTATGTCGAAATAATCACAGTGGCAGTTTTATCCACCTCCAGAAGAAGATAGCGATATTTCACACTAGAGATGAGTCGAAAGTAACGTAACAGTGACTTGTCACAGTGACTGGAGCAGTCACTGTGACAGCCTGTTCCAACCAAAAAGTTATCACAGTGACTGGAGCAGTCACTGTGACAAGTCACTGTTACTGTCACTGTGACAAAAATCACTGCTACTGTGACTGTGACAAAAATCACTGCTACTGTTACTGTGACAGATTTCACTGCTACTGTCACAGTGACAAATTTCACTGCTACTGTCACTGTGACAATTATCACTGCTACTCTAGCTGTTCCAAATGCCACAGGTATATTCACTGCTCCAAAAAACATACTGAAATACCAGTGAATATTGCCGGCCGATGCTCCAGCTCGTACCCTGCGAATGGAAGCATTTTCGTCGCTTCTAAATTCAAGCTGCTCCACTCTGAAAAATTTTGCTGTTATTTTTGATCAAATATCATAACGGAGTTCAGTCTCTATTTTAGTTTGAAGAAAAAAAGAAATTAAAAAAAGCCATGATTTCTATTTTTATTTTGATAATTTTTATAATTTAGTATTAGATAAATTGTTCGATAATAGAAATATCTTAATAGTAATCTTAATACAATATTATATATTTGAACAAGATATAATTCGAATATATAATATTTTTGTATATATTCAACCGTAGCTTAGTTTATATTCATACTTGAAATCTAAAACAAATTATTATTTTTATTGATTTTTCTTCTTTAAAGGGAACTGAATTTTCGGTCATAAATATCAATTATGCAGCATATAAAAAAGTAGAAGAAGAAACAGATATTGTTTAAAGATTAGAATTTTTTACATCAAGTTTCCAGACATAGCAAACATTTTTATTTATATCTTAAGTCGTGAAAAAAAAAGGAAAAATGTTATCTTCTTTTTTCCCCCTTAAATCGAATAATTAGTACAAGTTACTAAATATCAACAATGTAACAATCAACAATAAGTAAAAATTTCAAGAAATATCTATAAATATTTAAAAGTACGTAATAATAATTTAATTTTTTGTAAGCAATCTTATGCTCAGACCTAAAGTGTATAGTGGGTACAGTGCCGTGCTAGAGTATGAAAGGTCTGTGGTTCGATGCCTCGGGAAAGCATGTGTCAATTTTTACATTTTTATTTATAGATTTATACCTATCAAAATTTTGCGGCTAATATTTTCTATTAAATTTATTCAAGCAACTAAATACAAGTCGATATCAGTTGCATACATAAAATTTTAATTTAAATATTTTTTTAATAAATTATTTTATGATTTTTTAAAAAATAAATGGTAAAATGTCAGGTTTAAGAAATCTTTTAAAATGTCTACTTTAATGGATGAAAAGTTTGTTTGAATATTATAAAAGAAAAAATAGATATCATTTCCAAAATTCTGCCAATAATTGTGCGTAGTTAGTTAATTTCTGTGAAATTTTGATCATAATTTTTTTTCCCATTTAAATTATTGTAATTCTACCACAACTGGGTGAGAAAGACTGATGACATTTACTTTTTATCTTAATTTTTGTTTAATTTAAGAACTGTACAAATCGTGAAGAGAATAAAGACTGCTATCAATAAATGTCAAATTAAAAAATTAATCAACCTCTTTGAAAACAACTAAGTAAATTTAAGTAAATTAAATTAAATTTATTTATTTCTATAATATTCGTTAAAAAGTTATTGAAATTTTAAGTAATTTTTTTAAATAATAAGATTTAAAAAAAGAAATTCCGAAATTCCGAGAAAAATTAAAAAAAGAAAGTCTAAGATCGATATTTATAGCGATTAGAGCCATGGCAACAAAAAAAGCCAAAATATAAATTCAGTTAAGTTTTGGAGTTTTTAACGCTTTGGTGATAATTCACTTTTGAACTATTTTATTTGATTTTCTTATCCTTTTTTCTAGGGTATTCGTCTATAATACTCTAGTAGAGTTCAATTATTACTCATAGATTCTTAATCACACATCTATGCATGCCTAGAAACATATTGATAAATTGTAATTTACTGAAATAAATATAAATAACAATTGCATAAAGCAGTTGAATTTTTTATATCTATTAGAAAAATTAAAGCATAGTGTTTATTTCTCCTTTCCAAACAGCAAAATTTAAAAAAAAAATGCTTAGTGGCGCCATCTGTTGGCTCTTATAACAGATCCTGGTGTACGAAATTAATGCTACCAGCCAAGGATAAAATAAACGCAAAATTATGAAAATATCTAAATTCATAACAATAATCATAACAAAAAAATTAAATAAATTTTTGTTTTCATACTACGCATTCTTTTCTTTTATAAAGGAGAAAAAATCTTCATAAAAGTTTGAAAAGCTATGAAGAATTTCATTAATACGGTGATATTTTTTGTTTGACAACATTACTAAAAATTTACTTGCGATTAAGTTTTCATTTAACTGTACATTTAATGAAGAAATCAGTATTCTATAATATAAAATATTGAATTAATCTCATCATTCATCGTTTTTAAATGCCAATAACTCAACTACAAAAATTTTGAGATCAGATTTTCACTGTAATATCATTATGAAAATATTAGTAACGAGAAGAATTATGAGTTTTAATTTAATATCTTATCTGAGATAAAAGCTTTGATTTTGTTATTTTAACATTTTACAAGAATTAAATAAGGTCCCATATTAGTTATTAAAAACCATACTACTAAATTGCGTACTGCGATATACATTATTAAAAATTATCTCTTTCCACAAGAATGACTCAGTATAAAGATTAATTATTTTAATTGACTACATTAAAAATTGATGATATAGATTAATTTTACTAAAAACTAATTACAGCGATTAATTTTACAATAAAAATATTATATCGATTAAATTAACTAAAAACTAATCATATCGATTATTAACTAAAGCACTTAATCGATTAATTTATACCAAGTTTTTATAAATAAAAACGATTAATCGATATAAAATATCGATTAAATCTATATCGAAATAATAACAGTCACTGCTATTTGTCACTGTTACTTTTGGGTCCCAGTAGCAGTGACTGAAAAGTAGCAGTTTTGCCCATCTCTATTTCACACTCATCATCATAACTTAAACATCCTTAACATATGGAAAAGAACCGTAGAGCTTTATCTTTCCAATTCCAATCAATCTTGCGGAGGGAAATTTTTAGGCAGAAGACACAGAGGTAATAAAAGATTGATTATCTTTTTTTTTAATATATCGTGGTAGTTAAAGTAAAATGCTTTATTGTAATTTCATATTATTTATAAGGATCTACTAAATATGTCGCACTGTTTCATTCTTGTCCTTGCATTATTATTGACTGGAAAATCACAAGATAGTATCTAGTTTTTGAACATTCATTACCACATTGTGTTGGTTACCATCAGCATAAAATTAATAAAAAACACTTAAAAGTTAAACTTTTCTAAAAAGTTTTTTCTATTCCGAATTTAAAGTTATTTTCCTGTATTGCTATTATCGCGCTTTTCATTCAAGGGTTTAAAACTAAGATAATTGTTTCTTTTATTATTATTATAATGTATTTCTGCGCTGCATTTTAAGACAAAATTATTTAGAAAAGTGGTCTAATCTTATTAACCGTTTTACAATTATTAATTTTCTTCAAATAAAATTAATGTACTGTTATAAATTACAGTTAAAGAGGTCTGTTAAAAATGTGGGAATTGGGGGCCCTAGCGCAACAGAATTCCTTTTAGAAAATATAAGTTAAGTGAATAATTATAACTTCAGTAGGAGAACTGTTTGAAAAACTGAACTGACACAATGAATTAAAAGATATTAATCAAGTATCCTGGAACTGTTTCCATAAGTTACACGCAACGCAGGGCGTTAAATTGAACTCTCTACAAATCTTGATCTGAGATTGGTCTGCTTCTAACCTCCCCACAATTCTCCACCTCACTCCATCATCTAAACCAGGGGTTTCCAACTGGCGGCCCGCGGGTCGCATCCGGCCCTCGAAGCCTTTTTTTGTGACCCGCGTACTAAAATATATTAGTTTTCATTTTTTTTGCGGATAATTTTTGTAAAAAATCTATAAGGGTTTAAAATACTTAACTCGTTTAAAAAAAAACTCGTCTTCTCATTTCTGTGAAATTTAGCGTACCAACGGCGCAAAATAATTTATTTCTCAGGCTTTACATGCAAGAAAATATTTATTCAAATACAAAAATAATAGAGTATGTTGCTCTTCTTTATTTATTTTTGTATTTTTTGAACATAATTTAGCATGTGCGCATCAAAAATTTTCTCGAAGAAATTCTCCGATTTAACTTTTTGAAACCACTCATTTTAGACGAAATTATTTACATTTGTAAATTTTAAAGCTCATAAAAGAGGGAATGAATATCATGTTTTATCTAAATTCCTTAAATTGAATATCGCGTGAGCAGAAAAGAAGAAAAAAAATTAATTTCAGATGCTCGAGAATTTTGTTTTTGTTGCTATAATTCCTAATAAGTTCCTAATGTTCTGAAAAGATAATGCTGTTCCTAATGTTGTTCCTATAACTCCTAAAAATGTTAATTTATCACAGAATTAAATTTTTAAAAAAAATCTTGCCTCTAAGTTTCTGATTAAGAGAAGATTTAAAATGATATGTAACAAGCATTATTTGTAGTGCTTGTTATTTTGCTTATAAGATTAAAAACTTTGATAAAAATCTGACAGCAATATTTAATGTTCTTTCTAACATAAAAGAGTCCTATATAAAATTTTTTAAAAAATTGTGGCCCGCCATTTGACTGGTGTTTTTAATTGCGGCCCCCGGCCTTATGTAAGTTGGAAACCACTGATCTAAAAGTTGGTGGTTACTCATTTTCACTGTAACAATTTGAATTTTTCCTATTGCTGCAAAACAACCCAGGGAAATTCGCCGAGGCGTGCTAGCAAACGACTTAAGTTTCGAGCACTTATACAGCCTGTTTTTCTACTGGCTCCGCCTAAACACACAAGTGTACGCTTGCGTATTTGATGTAATAAGATTTGCATTTTCGTCTAGCAACAATAGCTTTGCATTCAATTCAGTCCTTTTTATGTAATTCGATAAATTATGCAAATTCTCTTAATTTATTTCACCAGTTAATAGTATTACAATATAATGATGTATTACTGTTATTATGAAGTTCTAGATTTACAAGAAACTTTCTGAAATTGACGTACGATTACTTAATAAAAGAGTAAAAATAAAATCTATGATTAAATTTAACGGTGTATCATTTTCTAAAACTTAAAAATATTAAACTAATAGGAATAATCATTTTCTAAAATTTAAAAATATTAAACTATTTCAACAAAGGAGGATATCTGCACGGGTGGTTCATAGCGAAGAGGAATCTTGGCACCAAGGCAGTGAGTAATCATCACGAGTACTATCTTCAAATCTGGTAAGGATTCGATAATTCCTCAGCTCTATTTTAGTTTTAATCTCCAGATATTTCCTGTACTGCCGATAATTTGCTGGATGGTTTCCCTCACAATGGCCACATTTAGGTGGCTGATCGGAAGACTAAGCACAATCGGAGATAAGGTGGTCCCCTGCGCATTTAGGAGAATTAGAATTTAAGCATTGGGATTGTCCATGAAAGTAGTCCAGCAGCTATGATATTGTGTCAGTAAACCTTTATGTTTTTTAACCGCCCCAAATTTAACCCTTAAGTTGCTAAATTAACGTTGATTATAGATATTGGCATTGTACTTGTTTCTAGAGAGACAGATTGTAAAAAGTGGCATTTTGTTGGTATATCCATTTCTTCTTATCGTCATTTGCTTGACATTATTAACGGTATAATCCTAAGCAGATAGTAGAATTTGGACTTTCTCATCAGTTTATTTAACAAGGATGCCCATAGAGGTGACCTATATATGTTTTTCTTCTGATAGTGAATATATGTGATGATCGATTTCATTATCTTTAAGGGTAATGATTATCTGGTTACGATTTTCCGTAGAGTTAACCCTAACTATGAATACATCTCCGATGGTACTCATATTACTCATATAGGTACTCATATAGGGACCCAGAGTAGCCGAAAATATCTTTCCATGAGAAAGTATTCTAATTTTTGATAATAATGGGGGACACCTTGTTTGCTCGTTTATATTTTTGGAAGCCAGAATATCAGCTATTCACGACTATTGAAGATTGCATGATCTCCGCTGCCGACGCAGAAGGTGGCAATAACCGATTCGTCGGAGTTAGAAGTCGATGAGTTGTTGGTGAAATAAAATTCGGAATTGAGATGAAATTGAAAAGAAAGGGCCGGAGTAGCCTGATCAGTAGGGTGCTGGGTTCATGTTCAGGAGTTCGAGGGCTCGATCCATGCTGGCTGGAGAATCCCCGTGTAAATAAATGGTGACTGATGCACGTTAAATCTGTCAAGTCGCAAAGTCCTCCATGTTCCCATAACAAATCAATACCTCCGGGGGTACTGATCCAGGAGATTCCTCGTCTTCTGGATTGGTTCAAAATTACAAGGTTACGGAGTTGAACAATAGTAGTCGTAAACCCAAAAATTGGGTCGATTGTTCAATGACGGATAGAAAAATTGAAAAGAGAGACGTGATGGCTCAGGGGATAGAGCATTCGCCTTCCAATTAGGTGAGCCGGGTTCGTATCCCAACGATGGCTATTCGATTCGAATTCCACATCCGGCTTGCACCGACGACATTGCTGACGTAAAATATCTTCAGTGTTATCAGGGGGTTAGAGTCCCCTATTCTCCAGGCTAAACTTGGCTAACTCAACAAAACACTTTTCTAATGCGTGTATCTTCAGTATTGAAATTCATACGCTAATGTAGGAAACATAATCTGAATTTATTTAAACTCTTCAGTGGGCTATTTATTTCTAGTAAAGATATATCTAATTATTTTTTGGGATTGAAATTGACGTAAGAAAAAAACCCTCATTTCTCTTATTAGATGAAAATTAATGTCCCTTTGTTATGGTAAATATGGTTACTAATGCCCTTAACCCCTTGGGGACGGGTGATTCAGAAAAGCATTCGTACAAAATCAGAATCAAGTTGCAATTAAATAAAGAACGGTAACTTATATGTAGTCGTTACTAATTTGACAGACTTACTTTGCTTTTATTTTAATTATTGTTAGTTTAATCACATATATAATCAATGTTAATTCAAAGTATAACTAAATAGTTTTATTTTGAGCAAAGTAATGGTGAATTAAATAAATCAAAAAATTATAACTCCGCCCACAAATAAACTGCTAAAGAAATACTTTGATTACCAGTTTTATCTTCTTACCCTGATTGATACGGTTTTTTGCTGTCACGTATTTGTGACAGTCGGCGCGAAAGGGTTAATACATACCTGCCAACTCTTCCGGAAGATTTTATTTTCATATTTAAAGTGGTAGCAATACTCAGGTTATTCCAATTAACTTTTTGAAATATAATGATAATTATAGATGAGTCTGACCACCACTACATATAAATAATTACAATAAATATATAAAAGCATAATAATCTTTACGCAAGCAAATTTCAACGGGAAAAAAATATAAATATATTTTTGAATCAGATTGATTTTCGGTTATTGTTTTACAACCACTCTGAGAAAATCCATTCTTGGAAGGAGTGAAAGTTGGCAGGTCATTGGGGGCTCTTTGCCTAGTTTTATTGAGGTACCTGGGTCCTACGACCCTTAATCCTCTGTAATATCAAATGAAAGATAACATGGCTCAAAATTAGTTACACATATTAGTGGTGCAAAGTTAATAGAAAAAAGGGATAAAAAAAATTACTTAAATATTTATGTTGGATAACATAAAGTATGAATTAGAAATAACATGATGAAGATGGGGGAAAAATTGTTTAAACAGCAAGCAAAATGTGTAATAAAAGTTAAAACAATTGAGTGAAAAGAATGAAAATGGTGTAATTAATCCTAATATTTAATAAAAATAACAGTGAAAAACCTAGTGAATTAAAAAATAAATGTAAATTAGTGTAGTCCGATAGAGGGCTGAAAATTAGTTCCTCTTTGGTGTCGCCACTTGACGGCTAAGAATGGAATGGAACTAAGCCACTCCCTAAGGGGGTGTGGCTAATAATAGCGGCGGCGATGATGTCGCCCTAGCGGTGAAAATGAGGGGAGAAGAGTAATCTTAAAATGAGTACAAAAAGTTGTAATAAATTTAAGAAAAAAAAAAAAAAAAATAAGAAAGGATCATGGATCAGGGGGTCTGGGGTTCTGAAATCTCAGAATAGCGCGGGGTCTGTATTTATTAGCGGGATCATGGGGATCGTAAATAGATAAATTTTGAATAATATCATTGTTAGTACGGTGGATTTTTTTATAAAGATTATTACAATTTTTAGCGAATGATGTCCTAATGGTGGGAATTTGGAGTTCTTGCCGAATTTTATCACCTCTAACATACCAGGGTGAATTGGTGATTAGTTTAATAATTTGATTTTGTAAGGATTCAAGTTTATTAATTTTGGTCTTATGAGTGTAACTCCACAGGGGGGATGCGTAAGTGAGGAGTGGGCGTAAATAGGCTTTGTAAATAATAATTTTGTTCTCTAGGGATAATTTAGAATTGCGAGATAAAAGGGGATAAAGAATTGATTTAGTGGCTCTAAATTTATCAGAAATAATTTTAATGTGTTTATTCCAAGTTAGTTTAGGATCGAAGGTAATACCTAAATATTTACATGTATCAGACCAGGGCAGTGTGGTGTTGAATAATGTTGGGTAGTTGTTGGGAATAATCCTTTTGTAGGTGAAGAGAATAGATGTACTTTTATCGGCATTAATTTTGATTCTCCATTTATTGAACCAGTTTTCGAGAATTTCAAGGTGCATATTAAGATAGTTAGTTAAGTTATCAATATTTTGGTGATGTGCAAGAATGAAGGTATCATCTGCAAAAAGGTGAATATCAGTGTGGGGGGAGATAGGGATGTCATTAACATAAATGAGAAAAAGGGTTGGTCCAAGTTTGGAACCTTGAGGAACACCTGCAGAGATGTTTTTAATATTGGATAAGGATTTTTCAATTTTAACTTGGAATGTTCTATTGAGTAAATATGAGATAATTAATTTAATAAAGTTGTGTGGGAAATTGAGTGTGATTAGTTTATGAATGAGCCCCTTAACCCCTTGGGGACGGGTGATTCAGAAAAGCATTCGTGCAAAATCGGAATCAAGTTGTAATTAAATAAAAAACGGTAACTTAAATGTAGTCGTTGCTGATTTGACAGACTTACTTTGCTTTAACTTCAATTATTGTTAGTTTAATCATATATATAATCAATGTTAATTCGAAGTATAACTAAATAGTTTTATTTTGAACTAAAGCAATGGTGACTTAAATAAATCAAACAATTATAACTCCGCCCACAAATATACTGCTAAGGAAATACTTTGATTACCAGTTTTATATTTTTACCCTGATTGATACGGTTTTATGCTGTCACGTATTTGTGACAGTTTACGCGAAAAAGTTAATCCACACCCGATCAAAGGCTTTTGCAATATCAATAGAAATTGCTCCAATGGAGTTGTGTTGTGTTAAATTATCAGTGATGGTTTCCCGACTCCTAAAAGTTGATGTACTGTAGAGTGATATCGACGGAAACCATGTTGTTGAGGTATAAGAATTTTGTTGTCATCTAAGAATTTATTAATTCTGCAAAGTATGACTGCCTCAGCAATTTTGCTAATGGTCGGAAGGAGGCTAATGGGTCTGTAATTAATAGGCAGGGAGTGGTTTTGTTTAGGTTTTGGAATAGGTATAATAGCTGCATTTTTCCATGCCTTGGGAAAATGACAGAGTGTGAGAATAGCATTAATGATAATTGTGATCCTGAAGAGATAATTAATAGGGAGAGATTTTAACATTTTATTATTAATTCCGTCAATGCCTGGAGCTTTGTTGTTTTTCAATTTATCGATAAAGCTACTAACCTCTGAGGGTGTGGTAGGGGGGGAAGGTGTAGTATTGTTATTAGAGAGAAAATTAGCAATGTTTTCGTTAACTATGTTAATTGTTTGTGCGTGTTTAACCCTTTCGCGCCGACTGTCACAAATACGTGACAGCAAAAAACCGTATCAATCAGGGTAAGAAGATAAAACTGGTAATCAAAGTATTTCTTTAGCAGTTTATTTGTGGGCGGAGTTATAATTTTTTGATTTATTTAATTCACCATTACTTTGTTCAAAATAAAACTATTTAGTTATACTTTGAATTAACATTGATTATATATATGATTAAACTAACAATAATTAAAATAAAAGCAAAGTAAGTCTGTCAAATTAGTAACGACTACATTTAAGTTACCGTTTTTTATTTAATTGCAACTTGATTCTGATTTTGTACGAATGCTTTTCTGAATCACCCGTCCCCAAGGGGTTAATGTCATTAGGTAAAGTTGGCAGGTATGCCTTAACCCCTTGGGGACGGGTGATTCAGAAAAGCTTTCGTACAAAATCAGAATCAAGTTGTAATTAAATAAAAAACGGTAACTTAAATGTAGTCGTTGCTAATTTGACAGACTTACTTTGCTGTTACTTTAATTATTGTTAGTTTAATCATATATATAATCAATGTTAATTCAAAGTATAACTAAATAATTTTATTTTGAACTAAAGTAATGGTGAATTAAATAAATCAGACAATTATAACCCCGCCCACAAATAAACTGCTAAAGAAATACTTTGATTACCAGTTTTATATTTTTACCCTGATTTAAACGGTTTTATGCTGTCACGTATTTGTGACAGTCGGCCCGAAAGGGTTAATAGATGTTACTAAAATAGAAAGATGAGGAAATTACTAAATTCATTTTTTTTTCATTTATAAAATTATTTTTATTATTACGACAATCTGGAAAAAAAAAGACGAAAAAGATAGACTTACTATAATTTTTAAAATGCTTTCTAAAAACTGGAATTTGGTCACACATTTTATTCAAACTTACTTCACCAGAGCTGAAAATATTAATAAATGGAGAAACCAAATTAAAAGTAGTAAAATATTTTATACTGGGCTTTTAAAATTTGCGATAAGTATACTTACAACGGCCATAGAAAGGGTTTAGTTAAATTTTAAAATAAATGAATAAAAAAAATATCGCAAAGACTGAACTACACCAAGTTATTACAAAATATTTTCTTCGAATCGCTATTAATGTAAGTTTCGATTTTAGGGGCGCCTTTACTATATTTATCTTCATTCAAATGATTTAAAGATAATTATAAATTTCTATCTACTCCCCTCCCCCCGGAAGTTTAAAAAACTCATAATCCTCTCGAATTATGCTGATAATAAATTATTAATAATTACGAGTATATACATGATATCTGATACGCTGATGTTTATTCAAATGAATATTTAATATTTAAATTATTGCTTTCTTGTAAAATTGGTATATTCAGAAAGATTTTTATTGTTAATATGATAAACTCTTAAAGTACTTAATTTATCTTATTAAAAAAATTATATTTATCATTACAAAAAAAAAATGAACAAAAAATGGGGCAAGAAACTTTGCTTTTGTGCTGTGAAAAAAAAAAAAAAAAAAACTTGAATTATTTTGAATTTAAATGGCTCCCTAATCGTGATGCAGAAATTTTGAAAAAATCAATATAATATTTTTTTTGAAGAACTTTTCTACAAAAGATGTATAAGAAAATCTGTGTCATGATATCAATGCGCTTGTATTTCACTTGGAGTGAGCCTATACTATGAAACAAAACGCTTACTATTTCAGAGCAGTAGATGATTACACTAAGGAGCGTAACGCCTACTTTCTTTTAAAATCTTTACTGAATTGCAAAGAAACTACACTGCGCAACAATTTTTTTTGTTGTATTTATACAAAATACTTGATCTAACGTAATTCGGGTGCAAGAAAATAGCTCTAGACTAGAAAACATATAATCTTTACAAATCACTTTGTATTAATGTGTCCGTCCTCTTTTGGTGAGTTTTTCGATAGAGAACAGCTCTACATTCAAGACTGAAAAGATATAAAGTGTGCGGATCTCTAATTTTTGCGATTCCAGAATGGTTAAGTGTTAAAACATCACCTCCTACATCAAAAAGCCTCCACACGGTCTTTTATAAGTATTCCGCGCAGATTATTTAAAAAGCGAACCAGTTGTGCGCATGAATCCAGTTTCTATTTTAAAAGTAATTGACAGAAATGTATCATATATATTTGAGAATTGAATCTGTAGTGGTTGACAATGGCAATAAGGCAAATCAATAACATTCACAAAAAAACCAAATTTTTAGTAATATATTTCTTATTTTAACTAGTTTTTGTATTATGTGACTCTTTCGGAAAGTGGATATCCTTCTTCATAGTGGGCTGATCGGACTATCTATAAAAAACCGTGTGGAGACTTTCAGTTATAGGAGGAGGCGTTGGTTAAAATCACCAAAAGAGGGTGAGCGTGACAGCCCAATCCATTACGAAAAAATTAAATTAATGACATAGATGAAGCTCAGCCGTCTTGACTACGTAGATAGTAGGACAACTGAGCGTAAAATAAGATATAATATTTATGAAAATTTTGACGGTCTCTTGACTTGACTTGATATGAAGTGATGCGGAGTACCTGCCCGCGCAAG
Source organism: Parasteatoda tepidariorum (assembly GCF_982258835.1). Taxonomy (NCBI): domain Eukaryota; kingdom Metazoa; phylum Arthropoda; class Arachnida; order Araneae; family Theridiidae; genus Parasteatoda; species Parasteatoda tepidariorum. Next base: position 18,124,527 of record NC_141759.1, read on the forward strand.
CGGGCATCTCACTCCTTCATCGGATTAGAATTTGCCCTAAGGCGACTGTGACTAAATGACGTGATGATATGTATCACAGAAAAAATCTGTGATTTCATCATGTAATTTCTCCACTCTAGTCCTTGGTTGATGGGAGAAGGGATTGTATCAGGTTGACTAATTCAGAGTCCTTCAGTAGTTCTTGTAACTCCTTGACGATTCGAAGAAATCTAGAGGCAGAGTCGGCAGCACTCCTGTGTTGCCTGTTCTTGGGTGGTGTTTTCCTCCTTTTTCTGGCACCGCAGCCTGAAAAACAGGCCGGGTGATCGCCGTGGCAGTTGTAGCAGGTTGGAGACTCGCTGATTGGCTTACTGCAAAGATATGTCCAATGTGCTCCTGCACATTTCATGCACGCAACTTATCCGGTGCAGTCTTTCTGTGTGTGGCCGAAGCCTTGACACTTGTAGCACTGAATCTCGCGACGTCCACCGCGAAATCTTTCAGCTCGCACGGGTGTGCCGAGCAGTCTGTCCGTATGGAAGATTTCCCTATGCTTGGGATCATCTGGGAGGATGGTCAGGAAGAGGGGGAGGAGCTTGTACTCAAGGCCACGCCTCTTCTTCAGTTGTTCTATTCTTATTGGTTGGTATCCAATAGTAGAAAGTTCTTTTTCGAGACTGGAAATCTCGGTATCTGTATCAAGTCCCCGGAAGAGAACTTTAATTTTCCTGCCGGTGGGCCGCAGGATTTCCGTCTGTACTTGATCAAGTACTATTTTATACAATTTCGAATTAGTACAAGTACTAATTCAGGTGTACAGATTTAAAATTAAACACTAATTTTGTTTGCAAAAGTGCAGATGTTTTTCATAATGATTTTAAGTTTAATTTTTCGGCTGAATGTGCAAATATACAGAGAACGTATAGATTTATCTACATATTGTTTTGTCTACTCCTTTTAAAGGAACACTTAAGACAAAAAAACATATGACCTTAACGTATCGCATCATAAGCTGAAATATATTATCGCCTTCTTTCTTCCACACCCTAAGTACTAGAAAAATGGGGATACTTGGCATTCACTCGAATAAATTTCAAATGAGCGGGATTTATATAATTTGATTGTATAAGAGCTGTGGTTTGTACTGTAAAGCCTACAGCATATTTGAAATCACTGATGCGAAAAGATATAAGATACGTTAAAAAATCTTTTGCAACAACAAAACAAAATTGTCCCCCGTTATTATCTTGTATGAAGCGTTGTGCGAACTAAACATATTTAACATTTTCTAATTTTTAGCAAATTACGAATGTTTAATTTTCTTTACTTTTTTCATACTGGGACAACTAATAAAACTGATTCAGGAGTCGAGATTTACAGTCCAGAGATAAATGTCCATATTCACAGATTGTTGTCTAATAAATTTAAAAAAGACAATAGAATTGTGCAATTTTTCCACACCTTATTTTTGACATAGGAGAAGATTGATATTTAGAGGTTAATTATTGATATTTTGACCAATATATATATATATATATATATATATATATATATATATATATATATATATATATATATATATATATATATATATATATATATATATATATATATATTAAAATATTTAAAATTAAATTTTTTTTTCGAATTAGTCTCATATAATTCCAACAATTCCTGTACTTTAAAGTAATAAAAACATATAAAATAAAAACCAATAAAATACCAATCATAATAAAAACCAATAAAAAAATCTTTTTAGAGTTCTCTTATGCTCAATAGTATAACATTAAGTATTATGTGAAAAATAATTATGGTCAAGAAACTTTACTTTCGTGTTATAAAAAAATTAAAATATTTTTACTAAGAATTACTATAGATATATTGTTTTTTTTTAACTTATCAAAAGTAAATAAATATCCTTTTCATTTTCTTACCATTGAAGAATATTGCATTTACAAATACGTGAAAAACTCAGGGCAAGAAATGTCGTATTTGTGCTTTAAAAATTGTGGAAATAAAATTGCAAAAAAACTTTTTAAAGACAGCAAAAGCACCCACTTGATATTTCCTATGTTGAAAGGGATTATATTTAACATTATGAGGAAAAAAAAATGATCGTTGTTCCTTAACAGTAAAAATCTCTGGCAATTTGCCGAATAAATCCCCCCCCCCCACAAAATTCAATGAAACTTTTTAAATATGTATAGTAATATTTTAAGCATTTTTAATGGTGTAATAACACCGTCTTCACTTTTTTTTTGCTATGAGACATACAATTAAGAATAATGCCTCAAGCATTAACAAAATATTGACATTTTTAACATTCACACCACCATTTGCCAAATTTCGAAATTGCTCCCAAATTTAAATCAAAAAAAAATTATTTCGCAATTATTCATCGAGCTTTTATCGAAAAAAATTTCATGAGAAATCTATGACATGATCTCAAAGAGTTTTTATTTATTTTGGTCCATTTCACTTAAAACGTAAACATACTAAGAAAAGTAGATCTGACTTTTCAGAATACTAAATAATTATACTTTTAAAATAACGCCTACTATATATTTACTAAATTGCAAAGAGCGTCAGTAAATAATTTACGGTGGAACTATTTTTTCATTTATGTAAATACTTGATAATTTTTTTGTTTTTACCGGACAACTGTTTATTGTGAGGTTATATTACGATCAAGTCCCCAAAAGTGTGTGAATCTAGATTCTTTTGAGTAGCGAGCGATATAGCCAATTAGCCAAGAACTTCAACAAAGACAGATGATGGCGGATCTCTATCTCCTTTCTCCTGAACTCAGTCATCAGACAGAACTACAGGACGGTTGGATGACCGAGTGCTAATATTGCATATCTGCCAACTCTTCCGGAAGATTTTACTTTCATATTTAAAGTGGTAGTAATTACATACTATTTTATCTTTTATAATCTTAATTTTTAAATGATATTTATCAAAACTATTCTTACAAAAATTAAGCACATATATTAACATGCGTTACTGTCATGGTTGTCAACTTAAGTTTTCTCAAATACAACATATTTGTTTGCTTAAAATTGAAGTTTTAATTTCATTTTAATACCACTGGGAAAAATAATAGTGGAAGGGATTAAAAGTTGGCAGGTATGATGATGATGTTGTGAAGCGATCAAAAACAGAACAGATACAAGATACGATACCGAAAACCCAAAAATTATTTTTGTTTTAAATTACTGGTAAAATGGTTTTCTTAAATTCACAAAGTTTACACAAATAATTACACTCGGGAACAAATTTATTGCATTGATGCAAATTTTGGACCTAATTTGGGTGTGGTGATTGTATCCCCACACCCAAATCAATCTTGTATCAAACGGTGTGAAAACTAATCTTTTTTCCTAATTTTAACGAAATATAAGTTTCTGAACCTCCTTCAAACAAGGACGATTAAAGCACTTGACCCAGGCAAAAGTAGGTGTTGCAGATTGTTGGCAATTCAATTTTAAAAAGACAATAGGACTGTGTAATTTTCACGCACACTGTATACCTCATAAAAGAAGATTAATATTTAGAGGGATTTATTTTCAGAGTAAAATATAGTTTAAAATAATATAAAATAAATTATTCTTCTTTTGAGATTATTGAAATATTTTTAGAGATCTTGCATTTTGACTAAGTCCCTTTAATTACAACAAAAAAGGATTTGTGCTTGAACTTAAATAAATATAGAAAATTATCAGGATATGTTTTTTTCTTCCTTTTTCATTTACATACAAATTACTTTATCTTTTCTATTTCGTTTGTGCGTATAGTAATTTTAACACTAATTTCGTTCGGGAAAATACACATGTATATCAAAATTATTTTTTGTTTAGCTTTTTGGTTGGATATTTAAAAACATATGACGTTAAAATATCGCGTCTATAATTAAAATATATTATCCATTTCTTCCTTACCCACTCTGCGTACTTAGTATTCATAGATACACTTAGCATTCATTCGAAAGAATTTTAAAAAAATCTGGTTTGAAATTGAATATGATATGATGCTCCACTTAACAAGTGGTTCACATTTGAGAAGAAAAAAATCTGCATTTTTGTATATAGTATATGGTTTAAAAATATTAGGACATCGAATAAGAAAGTCTCTATTCATTTATCAACTGAAGAAAACATTTTGAACAATGAAAATTTTTTTTGGGAATGTTTGAATATATATTAATAATGCAGCTGATGCTATTTTCGGATCATGATTAAAATAAAATATTAAAATTGTTTTCATTGAACTCTGTTGAATGATTTAAATGGACCACATATGGATTCCTTATATTTAATACATTAACAGTGAAACACTATCTTTTACACAAATCTGCTATTCCCAGAAATGTCAACTTGCTCTATTTTGTAAGAATATCTTTTCTTATTGTAACGAAATTTATGCCATTTTTAGTGAAGTATTTTTCATTTTGAATATTTTTTCCTCAAAAATCATATCAAAGACGTAAAGCATCATATAAAATGCAACTGTAATGCATTTATTTCACGATTACTCTTTTAAAGGGTGGGCGTAATTATTCTTACATATTTTCCATTTAATGTGTTCCATTAACCCTTTGACGATTATGAACGAGTTCGCCTCGCAATCGAATCGCGCTTCATAATGCGCGCAAACGAGTTCAGCTCGGGAGCAAGATTTCGACCGTAATGGTTAGTAACGAGCATGGTAACGAGCACTACTCGCGTAGTGAAATTTCTTCCCAATGCGCGCTGACGAACTGAGCTCGTTCGCCATTATTATTCTGCATTGACTATGTTAAAAACGAATCCTACTCGCGAAACGTAGTTAGTTTTACTACTACAGATGACAGTACGAGTTCCAAGAATTTCTTCTTAGAATGAAACTGGAATTTATTTTTTTACCTTGCTCCTTTTAGATGTATTTTGGCGCGTTTTTTAGGGTGTTTGTAAAGTAAAATGGCTAAAAAGCGAAAGTTAGATAATTATGATGATGATTATGATACAGAAAGCTTATAAAGTTTCGAGTCTGAAGAAGACTTTGCTCTGAGTATTTAAGTAATTACTGTATTTTAATGCTTCATAAAGTTTTACATAAGTTGTATTTATAAAGGCGATACCAACTGGCTCTGTTTTGTAAAATAGTATTTTCAAGTGGTAGCGAGATTCAAGTTACTTTCAGTTTAGTATTTTTTCTTTTAAGTAATATTTTTACCACTAAATATCAAATATTATAAGTATCATTTAAAATGCAACGTTAAAGCAACAGTCTACAGCTTACTCTATATAAAAGTAGGCGTAACTGTCCTTCTCCAACGAATTTTACTGCCTAATTTGCTACCACTTTACAGCAATTCCAGAAAGCGGAGCAGTTGGCATTCCCTGAGAAGGGTGATATTTTCGAAAGAACGGCGGGGGAAAACAGCTGCCTCTTTCGACTACTGTTTGCTCGTAATACTGCGCGAATTAATGAAACGAAAACTGGTCATTTCATTAACCGTCAAAGGGTTAAAAGAGAAGCAGTTTGCATCTCTGTGTTCCTGGTTGAAAAATATTGGATATTTTATGAGTAACAATATAACATTTTTAAATATAGCAATTAAAATAAAATGAAAATATTTAACCTTTTACATTGTATTATCGTTATTAACGTCAAGTACGTCTCCTTGGTTGAAAAACTTTCTCTATGAAAACAGCTTTTGTAAAGTAGTTTCAAATTATATATAGTTAATATAATTTAGCCGAAATATTAGCAAGGAAATTCTTAGGTAATAATACGCTGATATATTGGCTGAGCGGATGCTACGAGTTTCCTGCAGTGGTTATTAAGATAGATCTAAAGACAACATTCTCTTGAAAATGAGCCTTTTCTTAACACGCAACTCAAGCGTCATAACTACTAAGTAGGACGCTTGAGCGTTAACAAACGGTAACAAATTTCTTTCGTCTTAGGATGTTTATCAAAAATAGAAAATATGATAAAATTCTTTTGTTTTATTTACTGGTAGTAATGTTTTCTTAAACTTGCAATGCTTACAAAAATAATTACACTCTAGAGAAAATTTATTGCATTTATGCAAATACATGATCTTATCTAATTCGGGTCAGGGAAATTTGACTCCCAGTGTTAATTTGTAACAAACAGTGTGGAAATTAATTTTTTTTTCTAATTTCAACGAAATATAAATTTTTAAGTTCCTGAACCTTAAATCAGGGACAATTAAAGCACTTGACGCAAGCAAAAGTAGGCGTTACAAATAGTCGTCAATTCAATTTTAAAAATACAATATGTGTAATTTTCAGACTTACTGTAGTAGTTCATACATATAAAAAAAATAACATCTTTTGTACGTAAATGGTTTAAAAATATATAGTTATCGTAGTAAGAAAGTCTCTATGCATTTCTCCACTATGTAAAATATTGTAAACATTGAAAAAATTATTGGGATTGTTTAAATACATTTACCAATCTACTGATGCTGTGGATGTTACAATAGGCATTTCATATTAACTAACTTTCAAAATTCCACTAATTGCTTAACTTATATTTTTTAATCATTTTTAATCGAATTTTAATTAAATTAAAGAAATTATTTCATTTCTTATCACACTATAAAAAAAAGAGAATATAAAATATTTTATCCCTTTCGTTGTAATGTAGATTCATTAATTTATCATCATCATCAATGGCTCGACATCCCTGGGTGGGCCTTGGCCTTCTATCGAAGTTTATTCCAGGCTAACATTTTTCCTGCTAGTGTTTTCCAGTTTTTGGTTTTTATGACCAAGAGGTCTTTTTCTAGGCCATCTGTCCATCTCAAATTAGGCCTACTTCTTTTCCGTGTGCCAACCGGTTTGGCATCACCGTACCACAAAAAGAGTTTTTAATGCCAAACCAGAATCATTAACTAACTAAATTGAAAACAAAAATCTATAAACCTTTATTCTTTAATCTTAAGGCAGAAATGTTTTCGTTACATGGTTTTACTAATTCTAACACTCTTTTCGGCCATTCGCAATTGCCAAATTTTTTCATACCTGATATTGGTTATGGGGGTTTGCTTTAGTTTTGGTGATGTTATCTTTCAAAAAATTCCCTATCCTCAATCTCTTCCCATGCTCCTAACTGTCCGTTGGGAGCACTCATTCACTTTCATTTTTTTCCTTGTGACTTGGGGTGCCCTTAGGGGCATCCTAGACCCAACAATTGATTATCAATCTTATCTGAAATTATCAATAAGAAGAGAATGATTTTCTTGATTCATTTTGTAAAAATAAATTTTCTTGAAGTAACGAAATTTATGTTATTTTTAATTTCGTATATTTCATTTTAAGTATTTTTCCACAAAAATCATACTAAAAAAAAAAAATTCAAAGTATCATATGAAACGCATTTTTACTCTATTTATTTCTTGGTTACTCTTTACAGAGTGGGTTTAATTATTTTAATTCCTTAAGTTTTTCTATCTAATGTGTTATCAATTTATTAAAACATTCGCAGAAAGCGGAGCTGTTGGTATCCCTGTATTCTTCGTTGTTTATTGAGAAGATATTGAAAATTTTAAGAATGACAATTTAATATATTCACATATAACAATTAAAATAAATAAAAAGAAAATTGAACTCTCATATCTCGCATTGTATTATCGTTAACCCTTTAACGGTCAGGGAAATGAGCAATTTTCGTTTCATTAATTCGCGCAGTATTACGAGCAAACAGCAGTACAGCAATCGAAAGTGGCAGTTGTTTCCCCCACCGTTCTTCCGAAAATGTCACCCTCTGGCGAGGCCAACTGCTTCGCTTTCTGGAATTGTTATGATAAAGTGGTTGTAAATTATGTAGTAAAATTCGTTGGAGAAGGACAGTTACGCCTACTTTTTAATTGAGTTACAAGTAGAATGTTGCGGAAACTAATAATTGGTGCACCGTAGTGCCTAGCCGAAAAGGCCACCTCCGTAAATTATATGATTACAAACTGAATCAGAGGCCATTGATATTAAAATTATTTGGGTTAGTGAACTTAATGTTAGCAGTTAAATAAAATTGTGGAAAAGAAGATAAAACAGGGATAACACAGACAGGAAGTAACATAAGCAACGATGAAAAAAAAATTTAAATTATTTATTATAAATCATTATTTATTTTTTATTTAAAATTATTGACAAATAAGCAGTTAGTGATTAGCATTGTTAGTAGTTGAATTTGTAAATTGAATCAAAATGAGCCGCAGTATTTCCGCGAAGGATTGGGCCAACCCAAGAAGGTGGAAAAGGGGTAATGATGATAAAGGAGATGAGGAGCCAGTCAGGGGGATAGAAAAATCAGCAATACTACTCAAACGATGTCTTGGAGATTATTATAGTAATGGAGAATTGCCTTAGGCCGTCTCCTGCACTTAGGGTCATCTGGGTCGTAGTTAGAGGAAGACCAAATAAGGGGGTTGAAGTGTCCAGTGCTCTTAAGAAAATACTTAAGAGAACTATTTTTGTATAAGTCAAGAAGGCTAGGCGTACAGGTGTCATTACGGATATTTTTATTCCAGAAATACCAGGTTGAATTTGTGATATTGCGGAGGGTTTTGTTATAAGCTCTCTGTAAGAGTTTAAGATTTGTCTTTGCAGCCCCCCCCCCCCGAAGGCGGGTGCTGCATATGTTAATAGGGAGGGGGGGGAAGCATTTTAAAAATTAGAATCCTGTTATTAGTGCTGAGGGGAGAGTTCTTTTTTAGAATAGGAAAAAGTGCACATTTTGCAGCTATGAATTTATACTTAATGTTTTTAAAATGATATTTGATTGTCAGGGTTTTATCCATAATGACATGGCCTTCGTTTCCCATTTGAAAGAGAAGTTGTTATCAATGATAACATCCTTCTTGTAGGTCCTTTTTCTGGTGAATAGCACCGCTCAAGTTTTGTCGATATGCAGGGCAAGTTTCCAATTTTGGAAGTAGTCAATGATGGTGAGGAGATGATAAATAATATTCCTGTTGATATCGCTGATATACTTGCTTTGTGTGGCAATAGCTGTATCGTCAGCGTACAGTGCAGTCAGAATACCAGGATCTCTAGGGATATCATCGATAGAAATTGAAAATAGGAGGGGTCCTAGTTTGCACTCTAGGGGAACGCCGCCGTTAATGGATCTTAAGGTTGAGAAAAAGGTGTTGCAGTTGACCATGAACTTTCTGTGTGTTAGGTAGGATCGTATAATTAGAATAAGTGGTCTAGGGAAATTGTATTTGATTAATCTATAGATAAGTGCATCGATCCATACCTTGTCGAAGGCTTTAGCCAAATCGAGAAAGACGGCACCTGTGTGTTTGTTGTGTAGCCATCCTTCGTGTATGCATTCAATGAGCCTGATGAGTTGGTGTTGTGTGGAATGTTGAGGACGAAAGCCAAATTGCTCATTGATAATAATGTTGTTATCATCGTAGAAGTCTCTCATTCTACACAAGATGATGTCCTCAGCAATTTTGCTCAGTGAGGAGAGTAAACTGTTTGGTCGATAGCTGTCTGGATTTGTTGGGTTTTTTCCTGGCTTTAGGATAGGTTTAATGACAGCTATCTTCCAATCAGTGAGGAAGTATGATAAGCGTAGTGCTGAGTCAATAATGCATGTTAAATAGTGAATGTAGTTAAGGGGGAGTGCTTTGATAAGTCTATTATTAATGTTATCTTTACCAGGTCCCTTATTATTCTTAAGTTTCTTAATAGAGTTAATTACATCAGAAAGAGGGACCGGGGTGTGAGTGTCAGGGTCGGAGCTGCAAGAAAGAAAATTATTAATACCTCCCCTAACCTCTAGGTCAGTAGTATCCTTTCCGGCAATGTCGTTGGTAAACTGCAATTCAAGACTGTCAGCAATGATGTTGGCTTTCAAATTGTCATCGAAGATGACAGAATTATTATGTTTCAGGGGTAGCATGCTTGAAGATTCAGCCTTAAATTTGTTGACTGCTTTCCAAATTGAGTTATCTTGGACAGATAGATCTTTGATATACTTGGTGTAGGATGATTGCTTGTGTGCTCGAAAATCTCTCCTAACTTTAGCGTTGATCTGATTCATTCGAGCTTTGTCATTTGGGTCACGGGACTGTTGCCACAGCCTCCTGACAATAGATTGGGAAGGGGAGAAAAATAGCTCAAGGGTCGTAGCTTCTAAATAATTGAAGTTGAGGTAATCAAGAAACTCGTGATTAATATTCCTTTTGATTATAATGGCAGTTCCACCACAGGCTTGTGTATGCCATCGATGTGACTTGGTGTGATAAATTAGATAATTAGGTATTTAAAAAAGTGAGCAGTGACAAGTTTGGTTTCCTGTAGTAGTAATATGTCAGGGGAGTGTTGGTTGATAAAATGCTTAAGCTCATTAATTTTACCACGGTGGCCATTGGCATTCCATGATACAACAAGAAGGTTTTTAAATTTACTGAAGAAGGAGTTGTTCATTGAGGGGATTGATTTTGAAAAAAGAACTTTGATTAGATCTACTGTGCTAACAGCATTTTCTAATTTATCAATCAGTTCAATGATATTACCGAATTTATTCTCTAAAATTTCGTTAAATCGAGCAACTTTTTGATAAGTGTTTTCTACACGTTTATCGGCGTTTAGGGAATCTATGTCATCGGAGGGTAGATCAACATCTCTGCTGGCTACTTGGGCATAAGTCGGTTGACCCAGAGGACGGGTGTATCTCTGTTGGGTGTAGTTAAATTGATGGGTGAATTGATCGTAATTATTTCTGTAATTTGGTCTATTGTCATTTCTACTGTTTATAAATCTGTTTATTCTGGACTGAGGAGCTTTAGTACATTTTCTATAACTGGCTGTGTGGTCTCCACCGCATAGCACACAAGTGGCAGGGATGTCACGTGATTTGGTACAATCCTGTGACTGGTGATCCCCAGCGCATTTAACACACCGGGGTGCACAGCGACAGTTGGACGATCCATGCCCCCAGGATTGACAATTAAAACACTGTAAAGGGTTTTTCCTGAGTTTGAAGCTCTCGACCTTGATCTCAACGTATTGAAATTCATTAAGCTCATAAATAGCTCTGTAATCACTCATTTGCCGGAGGTAAATAAGAAATATAGGTAAAGGACTTTTGTCTCTAGTTCTTTTAAGTTGCTTAACATCAATTGCGCTGTAGCCAAGGTCCAGGAGATTTTGTTTCACTTCCTCAACGGGGGTGCGGGGGTGAATTCCTATAATGACGACCTTAGCTGGCTTCTCACTTTTATTGGGGAGTACAAAATAATCAATTTTAACCTGGTCTGAAATTTTAGTAATATGTCTGTGAATCTTTGGGGAAGACAAGAATAATCTCATTACTGGCGAATTTCAATCTATATAGTTTTTTTAAATTAATTTCAGTACTTATGGTACACACAAGATTACTAGGCTCCTTGTTTCTAACGTTAATAGGGGGAGTGATATCGTTATTATCATCCAAAACATCGTTATAAAAATCAATATCAGGGTCAAGATATTCGTTTGATTTAGTTCTCCTGACTTTTATACTATTATCAATAACACTATCTTCGCCAGTTTCACTATATTCGCGTGTTCGGCAAGAGGGAAGGGTCTCCATTCTATCATCATGGGAGTTATGTTCGTCATTATTGTGACTAACACTAGGTAGTGCCTCCATTCTATCATCATGGGAGGTCTTGTTAGAAAAATTATCATTAATATCACAAGATAAAACATTATTTAAAACAACATGAGATACATCATTATTTTGGGAAGAGGAAGGAGAATTAGGAAGTTTAGTTTCAGTAACTTTACGTTTCTTAGGCCAGTGATTCAGCAAATAATCATATAAATTGCACTTACCTTCTAAGCTGGGTAGAGTATCAGTAAGGCTTTTGATCAGATATTTAGATTGCTCAATCATGAACTTGTCATTATTACGCGATACAGACTGGAGATGGCCGCGCTGTTTCGAAATGCTTTTAATCCTCTCGTCTTTTAAAGCTTTTACGACACTAGCACATTTAGTAAATTCCAATTTATTGAGGCTATTTGCCTCATTGAGGATATCTTCATCACGGCACATTTTAGAGGGGATGGCTTCCCAAACAAATCGAGGTTGTTTATACATGAATGCTCCGGTGAGTTATCCCTTTTAAGAACAGGATCACAATTTGATTCATTCATTTTTCAGTAGTTTTCACTTTAAATCTAACACATCCAATTCATATATAATTTCTCATTCGAACTAAGAAGTGGTGAATTAAATAAAGCAAACTATTATTACCCCGCCCACAAATAAACTGCTATAAAAATAGTTTGGTTGCCAGTTTCATCTTTTTTAGCCTTCTTGACTTATACAAAAATAGTTCTCTTAAGTATTTTCTTAAGAGCACTGGACACTTCAACCCCCTTATTTGGTCTTCCTCTAACTACGACCCAGATGACCCTAAGTGCAGGAGACGGCCTAAGGCAATTCTCCACTACTATAATAATCTCCAAGACATCGTTTGAGTCGTATTGCTGATTTTTCTATCCCCCTGACTGGCTCCTCATCTCCTCTATCATCATTCCCCTTTTCCACCTTCTTGGGTTAGCCCAATCCTTCGCGGTATTACTGCGGCTCATTTTGATTCAATTTACAAATTCAACTACTAACAATGCTAATCACTAACTGCTTATTTGTCAATAATTTTAAATAAAAAATAAATAATGATTTATAATAAATAATTTAAATTTTTTTTTCATCGTTGCTTATGTTACTTCCTGTCTGTGTTATCCCTGTTTTATCTTCTTTTCCACAATTTTATTTAACTGCTAACATTAAGTTCACTAACCCAAATAATTTTAATATCAATGGCCTCTGATTCAGTTTGTAATCATATAATTTACGGAAGTGGCCTTTTTGGCCAGGTACTCCGGTGCACCAATTATTAGTTTCCGCAGTTTTATCTTTTTTTACCGGGATTGTGGATACCTTGATAATGTATATATGACTCATCTATCTCAAAGAGTTAAACAGTCAACATTACATAAAGGAAGATGAAGAGTAGTGATAGATTACCTATGATTTAATATTATAACTATTATAGGAAGGAGGAGTATTTATAAGAATATATTTATAAGGAGGAAGAGGAATATTTATGTGTGCTTATCATACAATTGTCAACTTACAAATGGTGTCGTCATGGTGTCAACCGTCAACAAAGTTAACATACATTAGGCAGTAACGCCTACTTTAATCTTCCATGCTTTACTCTGCAGTGCGGACCAGCTAGCTTTTGTTAATTACGATCTAAACGGCGATCGTGAATAAAATTTAATTTTCAAATAAAAATGCCTACAATGTTAAATATTTTGAAATAATAAAACATTTTGCAAAGATATCTTTATTTAGTCACTTACATCCAAAATGGTATTATGAAATGTCGTTGGAAATTTTAATTTTATTAAATCCCTTGCAATCAGAGTCCTACCCAGAGAATTTACTATGTTTTAGTTACATTGTTATTCATAAAACCTAATCTACGATTTTTTTTTCTTTTTGGGAAAACATCATTGAAAACTCTATTTAAAATTTTATTTTCTAATCTACCAGTATTTAAGTATTTAAAATTTTTATAAACTTTTGTAAAATTACGTCCTGGCGATATGAAAGAAATAAAAACTGTAACTTGAACTATTCCCAAAGATTACTGCGCAATTGTTAGAGCGTGGAAGGCGTGACTGATAATTAACTGCTAATTGTTAACTAAGAAGCGCAGGGCGTTGGTTTAGTTGGTACTAATTTTTCCTAGGACTAGTCAACGACATTGTGAATCAATTTTGCCAAATCAAGATTAAAAAAAATATCGAAGAAAGTAAGGATTTCGTTTCCACTTTAAATATGAAAGCGATTCCTTCTAGAGATTCAGATGTCACTCTTCTATGCTCTTATAGATTCTGAGGTAAAATGTTTTACGTCCCCTACCTCGTCAGAGATGCCAACTGCTCCGGACACGCCAAAATAATTAAAAAAAAGGTAAATAACTACAAAGTCAAATCTGCAAATATTTGACTATATTTGCATGCTTTTTAAAAGGTATAGCATGTATAAGTCAACGAAATATTTAGAAATAGTGGTGGATAAAAACCTACAAAATTGAATTTATTAAACCAAGAATCACAATTGATAAACTACCACTTTAAAATATATATTTGCTGTCCGGAGCAAGTTGGCATCTCTGCCTCATGCAAGAAATAGAGTCATTTGAAATGCATGCGTAACTTTAACTCGACTTCGAATTTCATCGATTTTTTAAATTGCCTATTTCAATACATTTTCTTATACAGAATGCCTGGTCGACAGGGGTGAAAGCGAGACGAAAAAGAGGAAAGGCTGGTAGTAAAACCATTTCAGTTATAGCTAGTTTTGGGGAGGAGTTTACTTATTCTTTTTAAAAAATTTTCAACAATATCTACTTTATCTTGGAAAAGAAGCAGTTTTACATATATACCAGATTTATAAAAGAAATCTTGATAGTTACAGATATTTCATTTTTTTCGAAAAAAAATGCTGGAATGAAATGTTTTACGTACCAGGCTTTTCTCTTTTCCGTCTTGCTATGTAAGGGCTTTCACCCATGCTGGTCGACACTATTTTGACTGGAAATTAATAGATGTAGTTGAAAAACCCGATCGTTGAACCAAGCGTTCCACACTTTCGAGGACTCACGTATAAGGCAATCAGGAATGTAAACGAAGAACTGACAATTTACAATTAAATAATAATGCGTGTTGGCGTGAAATCCAGATGAATAGCGACTCATTATAAGTTAATTTGGAAATTTTTTCAAAACCCAATTATTTGGCGATGCTCTTCAACTGTTTCAAGGAAATTGCCACTATGATGGGTATTCGAATTTGCAATACAACGTTTGATTTTACCAAAATTGTCAACAAAAGCCTGCGTGGATCACACATCACCGATTGATTACAAGTCCTAAAAAAGACCGACGAAAAACTGTTTAATAAGATTACACGAAATTTCCTGAAATTCGGATCTTTTTGGTTTGGCATTTGAATTGCAAAAAAGCTATTCGATCGATTTTTATGTCACTTTGAACATTTTTAGAGAATTGATATAAATATGGTTGTAACTAACTAAATAACTTTTTTTTTGTGCACGTTTGTAAAGTTTCATACTTTGTATTTCTTCTTTCAAATGGCTCCCAGTTTTTTGAAGAAAAAAATAACATTGATTCATAGATTGTTTTTTGTTTTAACGTTAACTAAATTTATATATAATCATCAATTTTCGGTCTTGTCTATTTTAGACTATACAGTACTAAGAACGATCTACTTTCGTCTATCGGTATTGGTGCGTGCTTACCACTTCGCCGTCAATCCAATGTTAATTTATAATTACTTCGAGCTAAGAAATGGTAAAATGTAGCTGAAAAGTGACGAAATAACACCTTGGCATAATATAACCTATGGTGACAAAATATAACTTATTCTTTCATTTAACAGAAATGGGGAACGTTAAAAATGAGAAAATGAGGCTTAAATTGGACCTCTAGACCAGAAGTTCATCATAAAAGGGGGTAAAACAAAATTTGCTATTTAACGTGTTGTAGAAAATTCATAAAAACAAAATACCAATGGACAGAGATGTGAACATCCTTGCCTTTGGCAAAATATTGTAGATCAGACATTTTAATAGCTTCCTTACTGTAGAATCGTGTCGAAAATATTTTTCAAGAACTTTTGAGTAGTTTTCATGCGGAGGGGTGAAAAATAACTTGAAATAAAATTTACTCAACAAGCAGTCTGGTACATTAACTTTGCTATCACTAGAGGAAAAAGTCTTATAAAGCATAGGAAATTGCCACCCTGTATAAATAAAAGGTTATTCTTGAATTAGTTTTCTTTAACCGGAACATCGTCATGAAAGTCACATGATCTATTGCAGAGGCACAACAACCAGGATAACATTTTACCCCTAAGAGTGACAGAAAAGAAGTTTTATTTCATTTTCTAAAAAAGGGTGCAATATCGAATAATCTTACCGAATAATCAACAGTTTCATTTCTATTGCTTATCTTTATTTCATTCAAGCACGCTAATTTGTTTTCTTTTTTTTTTTTTTTTTTAGTAGAAAATCTACCTCGTACTGGCAGACCCACTTCAATAACTCGTAATTATTTGTTCAATTGTCAATTATTTCGATTCAAATCTTTCGACATTTGAATTAGCAATCGGCTTGAAACTGAAATACTTCCCAACCATGAAAGAGAAAGTTAGAACAATTTTCAAAAATTCCAATTCGTTTTTATAGCAGAGAAAACTAATGTAATTCAATAAACAGCTCTTTCCGTAAAAAATTACGTATTCCGTAAAAAGCTTAAAATATATTCAACTCTGTTGGAAAAAAGGCTGTGGCATTTTAACTTACTGTGGATCTTAGGATCAAGTTTGATATGTCTAGAAAAAGGAAACGAGAGAATTACCAGGATGAACATACCTAGATTTGTAGGGAAAAATATGTCTATTCTTTTTGCATCCTAAATACTCGTTTACTCTTTATTGGCATTTCATTAGTTCTTACAACAAAGGTAAGTAAGAAAGAACCAAAAGAAAGAAAAAACGCAAAGCAAAGAATCAAAAAAAAAATTTCTGAGAAAAACATTTTTTTTTTGTAAAATAAAGTTGCTTTGTTCGCATTTAAAACTTATAAACTGTTTTATTTAATTTTGTATAAACAATGAATTCAAAATATTAAACTTGCTAATTACGAATATCTATATCTTAATTGTAATGATTTCCCTTCCTCTGCTCTTTAACAGTTTTTTAACTCTTTCTAGATTATAAAGAAGGTTAGAAGTATACTATAGAACAGGGGTTTCCAACTTACATGAGGCCGGGGGCCACAATTAAAAACACAAATCAAATGGCGGGCCGCAACTTTATCAAAATTTAATGTAGGACTCTTTTATGTTTGAAGGAACATTAAATATTACTGCCAGATTTTAACCAATTGGTACAAAACAAAAGTATTGAATTACAAATTAAAATAAGAAGTAGATTTAAAAAAATATTAAATTGCATATTGCAATACAATAACTTTAATGTGCACCCATGTATGAAACAGTTAATGTGCAACAGATATCTAATTGTAAAGATATAAAACTTTAAAAAGGTTGGTATTAAACCTTACATAGTAGCACACAAAATGTTCAATGACAAAATTGAGGTGTGTCTGCTGCAACCACCAGAGAATAGAATAAATATTTTCGTCCAAAATGAATGGTTTCAAGAAGCTGAATCGGAGAATTTCTTCGAGAAAATTTCAGAGACACGCATGCTCATTTATATTCACAAAATACAAAAAAAAAAAAAAAAAAATTAAATAAAAAAGAGCAACATACACGATTATTTTTGTATTTTAATAAATATTTTCTTGGATGCAAAACCTGAGAAATAATTTTTTGTGCATCATTGTATGATTAATTTCACAGAAACGAAGAAATTAGGTTTTTATTAACGAAAAAAGTATTTTAAACCCATATAGATTTTTTACGAAAATTGTCCGCAAAAAAAATAACAACTAATACATTTTAGTTCGCAGGCCACAAATAAAGGGCTCGCGGGCCGGATGCGGCCCCCGGGCCACCAGTTGGAGACCACTGCTCTAAAATTAAAACGCCTATTTTGAAGAAAAGGGTGGATATTAATATAAAATTATTTTCTATCCATAAAATTCTTAAAAATATGGTCGTTTCTGAATTTCACAGCTATTAATGATTCTAAAACGATTTAACTATTTCTTTTAAAGACTGACTTGTATGACGTATAATATGAAGCTCTGCAGTTTCTTGATGCTGACTCAAAATGTGGTGTCATTTAAACAGCAATCAATACTATATTGTTTCCTATCCTTATTAAAAATGCTGAAAATAGTAGTAATAGCTAAAAATAACTCCCACATTGAAATTTTTTAGAAGAATAATTTCAATAAAACAATATTTAATATCTATCATAGATATTAAATATTGTTTTATTGAAATTATTCTTCTAAATATTCTTCTAATTATTCTTCTAATTATGTTTAGATTTTTTATTAAACTCGAAACTAAGTACAGAATTACAAACTTTTCTCCTTTGTTGCATGCTACAAAAAACTTTCTATTCTGGTGGGGGGGGTAGAGTGAATAACCTCTCCAGTTAAGAGTGCCTAGTTCCTCTTCCAGGGCCTTCCAGATGATTACAATGCTGACGATATTTCCTATGAATTAGGAAAAAAAGGTCATCGAAATCATCAAATTAGTCCAGTTCAAGAAGAGAGTGGGCGGTTCCTATAGGCCACTCCCACTCTTCCTCGTCGTTTCTCCTGAGATAACCAATGCCGAGACGATATGCACCTACAAGAATATCGGGCAGCACCCGATTAGAACAGAGCGATTCCGTGGCAGCCGCAACAGTGTTATAGATGTCAGCGCTGTGGCCACGTACAACGGACTTGCAACTCCACTCCAAGATGTATGAAGGCACCCTTCTTATGATTGCAAGAAAAGCAGAGATGTACCCGCCAAGTGCTGCAATTGTTCGAAAGAAGACACCTCAACCAGAAGACACCCCGCGCCAGTAGAAAAAGCCAAAGAACCAAGTCATCTCCTACCAACTCAGCTCATCGCCTCGTCTCCTTAGTCAAGGAGCTCCGAGAATTGCTGTAAGATGAGGAGGTTGTAGAACTTCTACAATCTCTCCTCAACAGGACTAATTCAACTCAATAATGCTAACGAGAACCAACTCCAGTCAACATTCTCATAATTCCACTAACTTAGAAGAAATTTCATCTCCTTCTAATTAGACTTTATTCTTCCGTCACCTATATGGCGTCTTACTTAGTTGAAGTGGCAAGGGCCAAATGGCAGATACCACAACAATACACTCACATTAAAGCATAAAGAAAAATCATTATACAACATAGCATAACCTTGTTGAAGCTTTCTGCGCAGCTTACTGAACCTAGAAGACAAGATTAAGTTTCTTATTTTCACTGCTAGCGAATAAAAATGTAGCAGTCTGTATACATGAGCACTGTGAGGTCTAACTGAGAAAAGTGAAGAAAGACTTTCAAAATTGTTTGGAAATTTTGAAGAGATTGGTTAGAAACTTTCAATATATGATTATATTGTTAAAAGCCACTTATTTATATAATTTCAAAAAGATATTTAAAAACTTGAGCTCCATTGTTCTTTTTTGTTTGTCGTCGACTCCGAAACTTTTTCAAAATAACAAATTCATTCCAAATGCTGTATATTAAGTAATATAAACGAGTTGTTGGGAGTATTTTTTCTATTTCTTACTAAAGAAACAAATAACAGTGAAGAACTAGCATTTTTGGAGAGAAAAAAAATCATCAGGTTGTAATAAAAGATCATATATAAATATAATATTGCTAATGAAATTGAAAAAGAAAATTTTTTTTGCAACATAGTGTTAAAAATATTCCTAAGTATATAGTACTAAATTTTCAGCTCAATAGAATAAAAATTAATTTTGCTGGAACAGTTTAAATTATTTCAAATATTACTCCATTGTGTAAGAAGGGGGGGGGGGTCACTGAAACCATCTTTGAAGCCATGATGCTTTACTGTAGAAGTCGGTTCTACTGGTATTGTTGTGCCAAGCACTGTGTTGATAGTGACCTTAAATACAGTGGTATTGTTTTAAATCATTCTGATTAAGATTCATTGAAGTGGTAGCAAAGCAATAGTTGATTTTTGTTATTATTCAAGCAAGAGTTATTTTTAATTCGAAAACGATATTTCAAAAAATATTGCTATATTTTTTTAATATTTCTTTGAATAATTTATATGAACTTTTTTTGCATGTAAAGTGATCAACAATATCGTAAGACCATTTTGTTGAACCAAGATTAAATATTCTATAGTTAAAGTTTCTTTCACACCCATCCCCACGAATGAAAAAGTATTATTGAAAATGCATTTGTTTTTTAAGGGGATTTTCTGGCTCCACCAATTATTTTTTATTCCTTATTTTATGCAGAAAGTGTGGTTGAAACCGTTTTGCCCGGAAACTGCGTGATATAGTTGAAAAACGCTGTAATCGGAACTGTCGCTTCATATCGTCGAGGGCTCACTGAAGGCGAAGGAGACCATCAGGCCAGTAATCAAACGTTTGACGAATTATAATTAACTGTAAACATGTGATGGTGGAAAAACCAAAACTATAACGAATCGCTCTATTCTTTTATTTGGACACTTTCGCCAAAACCCAATTATTAGGAGATGTTCTTAGACGATTATTTCATGGGAATTGTCTGAATGATGGATGTCATGGGTATTCGAATTGGCAATTAAACAATCAGGTTTTAGAAAGTGCAACACAAACAGCCTAGTAGAATCGTAGCACCAAGCGACAGGACAAACACAACTACAATTACGGAGCAATCATACTTAAAAGAAGTTGGTAATTTAAAATTTTCTTCTTAAAACTTTAAATTTTGTAATTTGTCGCTTAAAATTAAATTATGATAAAAACGTATGACCTTAAATTTAAAAATATCGCTTATAAAGGAAAATAAGCAATAGTCAAACTTTATTCTAAATTGTTAATACTCTTTTAAAAATATTACATTCTTTCCACTTCATCGTTTTGCTAAAATGAGAGTGGAAAGGAAAACTAAATTATTTATCAGTGGTTCAGAAATCTGTTTTTTTAAGAACCACATAATTATAAAATCATATTTCATGTCCCTATTAAATGCTTAAAATACACAGAAATTGCAAGGGTAAGACATATTTCAATAATTATCATTACATAAATATTTAATAAAAAATTTTTCAATAATAAAAATTTTAATTTCTGCAAATAGTCTTTTTTATTAAATCAGTTACTAACTAAAAAATAATGGAAAGCTCTCCCCCCTCCCTGTTGTATGCAGCACGAATGTTTTTTCGGGGGGGGGGGGCTGAAAGGTCGAGCTTGAGAAACATTCAAATGGTCTTAAAGTGAAATTAATAATAGAATTCGAGGCATCACAATCAATAAGAAATTCTAAAAAATCTGTTAAAATTTTCAGTAAAACAAAGTTATTTTTCTACGTGTAGCTTTTTTTATTATTGCTATTAAATCGAAGCAGTTAATAACTAAAGAAGAAGAATTCAGTCTTTTTTCCCTCTGTTATATGCAACAAGAAAAGTTTTTTCCCGGGTTTGGGGTCATGTGACATTCGTTGGAAGAAACATTCCAGTGATCTTAAAATAAAATATATAATCGAATTTGGGGACTCACAATCTATAAGAAAATTATTCTACTTCATGGTAAGATTTTATTTCTACTAATCGAAGGGCAGTTACATGAATTAAAATTAATCTGCAAGACATGCAAGAAGTCAACATTATATAAAGGAAGATGAAGTGTAATGATAGATGACCTATGCTTTCAAATAATGTAATCATTTTGGGAAGGAGGAGTATTTATAAAAGTAAATTTATGATAATGTTTATGTGTGCCTCTATATACACTTGCGGTCATTTCCTTGAGAGAGTTAATCGTTTACTACACGAAAAGTTCATACAATTTAGATAGTAACGCCTACTTTCTCTTCCAAGCTTTACTCTGCAGTGCGGACAGCTTGCATTTGGTAATCAAGATCTTAGGTTAAACGGCGATCAAAGTGATAAAATTTAATTTTCAAATAAATATTGTCCGCAAGGTTAAAATCTTTTGAAATGATAGAACATTTCGTAAAATTACCTTTATATAGGCACCTACAACCAAAATAGTACAATGAAATAACGTAAATTTATTAAAATTCTGGCCATCAGTGTAAGTCCTAAACCATTGAAGCAATTCAGTGTGTTTTCCTTGCGTTGATATTTTATCTTACTAAAAAAGAAGCATCAATGAAAATTCAACTTAAATTTTTTTTATATCTACCAGTATTTAACTACTTGAAATTTTATAAATATTTTCTAAAACATTATATATAGCTTTATGTTCGTTTCTTATCGTAATTTATGTAGAGCTCTCTGCGCAAATACCCTAGCGTGGAAGGCATGCAATTTATTACAATGATAATTGCTGGCGAAGAACTGAAGGGTCTTCTGCAAGTTCTTTCCCTCGCTCGCTAAGTCTTCACATAGCTGACCGCTGATAGTGCGGGTCCTCGCTGCCAACTGTTTGATGCGTATCCAAACCTGCCAACTTATAATCCCTTCCATTATCATTTTCCCCAGAGGTATTAAAATGGAATTAAAACTTCAATTTTAAGCAAACAAATACGTTGTATTTGAAAAAAATTTAATTGACAACCATGATAGCATACCTGCCAACTTTTACGCATTTGGCGTAAAATTTTCTTTTCTTATTTAAAGTGGTAGTAATTATATACTTTTTTTTTCTTTTATAAACTTAATTTTTAAATGATTTTGATCACCACTATTCTTGAAAAAATTAAGCATATATATTAATATGTGCTACTATCATGTTTGTAAGCTTAAGCTTTTTCAAATGCAATGTATTTTTTTGCTTAAAATTGAAATTTTAATTCCATTTTAATACCACTGGGAAAAATCATAATGGAAGGGATTAAAAGTTGGCAGGTATGATGATAGTAACGCCCTATTAATATATAAGCTTAATTTTTGTAAGAATAGTGGTGATCAAAATCATTTAAAAATTAAATTTATAAAAGAAAAAATAGTATATATTTACTACCACTTTAAATATGAAAATAAAATCTCCCGCAAAATGCGGGAGAGTTGGCAGGTATGCGTATCATATGAATGATAATCAAAAGGAGAAGAAACTTTGCACGATATGTAGATTAATCAGAGAACACTTCTTGTTTTGTATAACAAGACACTGACATAATCACTGTTAACTTTCGCTTCTGACGTTCGCTTCCGTCACATCACCTCCTCTATCAGAAAGCCTCCACACGGTTTCTTATAAGTAGTCCGCGCAGACTATTTAAAAAATGAACCGGTTGCAGAGATGGCAACTTGCTCCGGTCAACAAATATATATTTTAAAGTGGTAGTTTATCAATTGGCTTAATAAATTCCGTTTAGTAGTTTAGTAAAGTGTGGTTGAAAGCGTTTTGCCCGGAAACTGTGTGATATAGTTGAAAAACGCTGTAATCGGAACTTTCGCTTCATATCGTCGAGGGCGTCATATGCGTATCATATGAATGATAATCAAAAGGAGAAGAAACTTTGCACGATATGTAGATTAATCAGAGAACACTTCTTGTTTTGTACTACATCCAATCAGATAAAGACTGCTAATTGTCTGTGGCAATATTTTCAGTTATGAATGCCTTGTTATAAGATTTAGAATTTCACTCTTCTACGATTTTCTGCTGTAACAAATAGGGTAAAAATATAAATTTGGCACTGATTTAGCTTTGTTGATATTAAAAAGAAATATTTCATTTTGATTAAAGAGTTAAAAATACAGGAAGACATCAACAAAGATTGCGAGAATTCGAAAAATAGAAATACTCAGTCGAAAAGTACATAAACACTGTTAACTTTCGCTTCTGACGTTCGCTTCCGTCACATCACCTCCTCTATCAGAAAGCCTCCACACGGTTTCTTATAAGTTGTCCGCGCAGACTATTTAAAAAATGAACCGGTTGCAGAGATGGCAACTTGCTCCGGTCAACAAATATATATTTTAAAGTGGTAGTTTATCAATTGGCTTAATAAATTCAGTTTAGTAGATTTTTAGCCACCACTATTTCTAAATAATTCGTAGGCTTCCATTATTCACCACTTTTTAGTATATATGTGATACTGTACCACTTAAAAATCAAGCAAAAATTATCAAATATTTGCAACATTTACATTGTAGTTATTTACCGTTGTTTTAATTACTCTGGCGTGTCCGGAGCAGTTGGAATCTCTGCGGTTGTGCGCATGTAACCCATATTCCATTCTGAAGTTGACTGAAAGAAATGTTTCATATATATTTGAGAGTTGAATCTGTAGTGGTAGACAAGTGAATAAGACAAACCAATCATATTCATAAATTAAAAAATTCTTAGACTTATATTTGCTACCACTCTCTTATATTTACTAGATTTTCTATTAAAGGGCTCTTTCGTAAACTGGTTTAGCTTCATATTGGTTTGATCGGACTACCTATAAAAAACTGTGTGGAGGCTTTCAGTAGTAAGAGGCGTTGGATAAATACGATGTCAGTACGTAACCTTTACGGAGTAACGCGTACCTTTTCTTTTAAAAAAAAAGAAGGAAAGAAAATCATAACGACATAACTTTTGAAGAGTTTTCAAATTAATTTCGATAAATAAAATTACCAGGTCAACACTTGGAAAAACTTCTTTATACGAAAATGCATTCATTGTTGAAACATACCCTCCAACTGCTACGGAATTTCCGTAGTTTCAAAAATCTTCTTTTCTGACGGTAGCAAAATTAATGTCTTAATATTTAAAAAAAATTAATTTTAGCGTAACTTGTCCACTATTACTTATAAAAGTGCATGCCATATGGCTAGATTAAGTTCTGATAAAAGTTTTATGAGAGATCCATTTGCTTTAAAAATTTCTACTTTGGTTCGCTACCACTAGAAAGAATTATTTTCAAAATCCTCATAAGTTGGAGGGTATGTAGATGTAATGAGTACATTATTAGAGTTTATTCTTAATCAGCTGCAATATTTAAGGTGTAGTGATTGGCTCACCGCTAGAGGGCGAGTTAATCACTAACCCTAGAATTAAGAGAAGAGGTTTGCGGACATTTCGAAGAAATGAGATTCTATTCTCACCGGCAGCTTTTCACAATGACAGTTGACCACAAAAGAGACATTGGCAGTTATAAAATGAAATGAAATATTTATTAAGATCTGCCAACTTCCTCGGCTTTCAACTGGAGAATTTTCCCATTTACTTATTAAAGTAGTGGCAGAAAATTTACATTTGATTTAAAAAGAACATTTTAACATTTGGTTAAAAAGATTTTGTCCACCACAATATATAAAAAAAAATTAAAAGATACAAATAAAATGCATTTATTATATCTCTAGAAATCTAGGATTATATCTCGTATTTATTATATCTCTAGAAATATTTAAAAAAAACATTTACACTCTAATGTAAAACTCGTTAACTCAAAGATAATAATTTGTAAAAGAATTTCTTTTTAATTTTTAAGTAATTTATTTAATAAGATTTAGAAAAGTATCAATTCTCTCACTAGATGACAAATCATGACAAACATTCCCTGCCCATTTAATTAATATGTAGCACAGTCCTGTTTTATCAAGATAATATTATAACTGTAATTGTAACTGAGATTATAATAACTGTTATTTTACTATTACAGACCTGCTAATACCTGATACTTTTGCAGTTTTCCTTTTTAGGCAAAGCTTTTAACAAGTCTGACTACTTCCTAATATTATAAAACTACTACCTCAAAAACTACCTAAATCTAAACCTTCAAAATGACTGTCATACAAAAAATAAAATAAAAAAATCTCCAATTGAAAGTGTTATTGTTGGCAGCTCTACACATCACAATAATTTGTAATCTATTAGTTGGGATATGTTTCAAAGGAATACAAAATAATTCTCAAAAGCATACAAAATACGTTTCATAAGAATACAAAATATGAGATCTTCCTTAAAATGTACCTTTGCAGTTTTTTTTTTTTTTAAGTAAAATGCTTCACACACCTAGCGAACTCTGATGGCAAAATTTGTTATGTGCCTGAATACTTTTTAATGTTACAATACTGTCTCTTCAATAGTCTAAAACTTCCAAACCTTTACAGTGTTGCTTTTAAAGCAAACAATTTACAAGGCCTGCCTTCTTATTACGTCAAATACTATGTAAACATAAAATTTTCGACTGCAAATGTACGTTATTCTTTACACTGATTTCCGGGATTCTTTTAAACTGACGCTTTATTAATAATCAAGTAAACCAAATAAAATGTTTTTGAAAATAAATGCATAAGGTTAAAAAAAAACAATTATTGATTGAGTAAAGAAATAGATTTTTTTTTCTTTGAGCCGTCAACTCAGTGAAAAATTGTAAGTAATTAATAAGAAAAAGCAATAAAAAAAT
Organism: Parasteatoda tepidariorum; assembly: GCF_982258835.1. Taxonomy (NCBI): domain Eukaryota; kingdom Metazoa; phylum Arthropoda; class Arachnida; order Araneae; family Theridiidae; genus Parasteatoda; species Parasteatoda tepidariorum. The sequence continues at coordinate 18,150,597 of NC_141759.1, forward strand.
TACTTGGTCAACATATTATCTACAAAATAAATTTTGTTGTGACATGTCTTGACTTTCTTGTTGTTGCATTTTGGGTGGCCAGCAGTGTATATATACATTTTCCCTCCTCTAGATGAAATTACTCCTCTGTGCACCTGCGAAGCCCATTATGGGGGGAGGGGAGGCAGAGAGGTAATGTAATCTATCCCAACTATTACTCTCTCCTCCGATTAAGATCTACATCACCTCTTTTTCACTCCGCTCTAAATATGTGTATACTACTTCTTCCTTTTTGTTTTTACTCATGCCGTTGGAAAGTTGCTTTTTCGACTACCCCAATAGCTTATTTTTTCTGTTAATCAGACTTCTTGGAATCGCACTTGTATCTTATCAAATATTATTCAAATCATTTTTCTTTTGTATCTATCGCACATTTTACTGTTCTGTGTATAAGTTATTCGACTGCATTCGCCCGTTGAATTTGGCAATTTAATCTCAGATGAAAAGGCTAATGCCACAAGTCAGGTGCCTCGATCAATACGCTCACATTAAAGCATTGAAAAAGGGAAATGAAATTTCTTATCTACCGCAACAAAATATTAATAATAGATATTAAATGTTTTAATCTATTCAGTCTATGCGATAGGTTTACCTCAATTACCAAAATGAACCACCTTAAAGACCACTAACGGCTCCAGACGCCCAGATATATTTCGATGATGATCTATGCGATGGTCGAATTTAATCAATAAACTAAATATTACATCCGCCAGTGAAAACTTTAGCTGTTAGATGTAATGAGCACATTATCAGAATTTCTTCTTTGTCACGAATGCAAAGCATAGAACTTGACTCGTCTGCATGTAATCAAAATGATAGCTGTTCTGAAATCGTAAAATTGTTTACCACGTTCACACCGGGGTGACCCACCGGTGGGTCACGCTAGATTGTCTCATCGGGCGGCGCACCGGAGTAGAAACTGGTAACAAATTGACATTGACATAAATATCAGATTGACATTTTATTTCATAACGTTTGGTTTGCTGTAGAAATAGCGGATATCAGAAGGTAAAGTACATTGGATTTCAGCAAGAGACAAAAAGATTTGAATACTGACACAGATCTTTAAACTCCCTGAATTTTATTTTAAAACTGTAACTAAATTCAACGTAGAAATAAGTAAATAATAAGTGATAAATAACAGCTTAAGTTTTGCTGTTCATTTAGTACTTTATTACAAAGAAAACCAAGATTGTTTTTTCAGATTTCTTATGGCAAAACGTCTCAATATTTTTGCGCTCATAATTATATCTTTTAATTACGGATAGAGTTCTTAAAAGATCTCTTTATTTTAGCTTATTTTAAAGGGGAAGATCCTTTGTTACTCTCTCAAAAATGGAAGTGAGATGTGACATAACATTTATTTGCAAAAATATTATTATGAAGCCAATTAAAAAGCACAACAATTTGCCAGAAGTTTAAAATAATGGCTCTTCAAACCTTCGGAACGGACTGCCCCTATTTGTTCGCTAAATACTTCTTCTTAAACTCACCGACCTTTTAGAAATACAAGTTAATCTCAATTCTCTTCATTATGATACCGTTAATAAAAATTTATAATCTTCATCATTTTAATTTTAAAACTTTACTGGTAGATTTGTAAATATGAAATAAATATTCCGTGATACAAATAACAGCCTGATCACAATCCTGGAAGCTAGGTAGATAAGTACCTAGGTCAGTATATATATATATATATATATATATATATATATATATATATATATATATATATATATATATATATATATATATATATATAACAGCAAAATGCATTCAAATTAATCTTAAAAACGCAATATCCACTGAAAGAAACATTCTTGCAGGAGTTTTACAAGGCAGCATCCTGGGCCCTATTCCGTATATTATATACACATGCGATTTCCTAGTTTACAGAAATGATTACAATAGTATCTCAACATTTTATGTAGATGATACTGGAATAATTGAGTAATGTATGGCAACTGTTTGGCGATCGTTCAGGAGCACTTGGCGCATTGTGTCACCCCTTCGGGGGAATGCTAGGAATCAAGGTAGATGTATGTTTGTCTTGGTCGGGAGAGGGTCTCCCTTGGTTGTTTAAGAGCTGGAGGCTCTGAGTCAAAATAATGCCTAGTTTCTTTTAGTTTAGAATAAAGTTAAGTTTATTATTATGAAAATCTGGTGTGATTATTTGCATGGAATATAGGCATTACAAATTGTAAAATCCAAAGATCCCAACTTATCCTTGCAGAAAATGAAGGATAAAATCTACGACATAGAACAATTGTTGTCTAGCCTGGAAATTTCAGGTCAACAGTCTGAAGTCACTACTTATGATGCACAATAAAACGGAATACTTTTGATACATAATAAAAATAACCCTCAATATCCTACCACAGTACCCATTTATACTCTTCAACGAAACCAAAAGTCAACAAAGCCAAATACCTCAGATTAACTCTCAACGGGAAATATTATGTACAGAATATTGTTATTGTTGTTACTGATCTCCAAAGGTCTAACGGTGTCAGATTAGATCCATAAATCCGTTGACGAGTAAAAAGTCGGAAACAAGGAAATGAGAAGTGTAAATTTTTTCTCGAAGAAGTTCTAAGCTTTTTAAAATATGTTCAGCTGAATCCAGATGTTGGTGGCATTTTGGGGTAAGAGGGTAGGATTTTATACCCTGAGAAAAAGTAAGACACTTTAGGTGTCCACTGGCAAGATGCAAAAGGCATGTATTGGTTTTTCTGTCACATGGAAGAATCAACGACTGTCCCGGCTTACTAGACCTACACCAATCAAGAGTGGACAGAATATTACAAAGCACAAGCAGCTTTCAATCAATTACAAAAGCTTATTTAGCAACCCCAACATGTAATTAAAACTGAAACCTTTTCTAAACCTGTCGATGATGAGACCAATTTTAACATACACCTCCTCTTCCTGGGCTAAAATCTCTCCTACTCTAATTAACAAGCTTAATACATACCAAAACAAAGTCTTCCGTAAACTCACCAATGGTTTATCCGTATTTAAAGAAATTCACAGAGACCTTAAACGCCAACTTTTCTTTTCGAAAATCTGAAAGATGACATCTCAAAACAAGACTCATAGCACATTTCTAGTGCAGTAGTGCCTCCTTTTCTAAATACCAGAATACGTAAATAACATCGATTTATCACCTGTATATATTACACAATCACCAGTTTTTCTTCAATATCCAACTACAAGATCTATTATGGACATAGAGACTTTGCTTAAATTACTTGTTTTTATTACAATATTAACTTTTAAGACCCAGATAACTTTACATCATTTAGTACTTTAATTGTAATACTGCATGGTAATTTTTGTCCCACCTGTTTTCTTCAGTAACACTTTTTAAAATTTTATTACCTATTTCTTGAAGTTATACTTCTTATGCGATTTCCAACAAGGTTGCGTTAAACGTTTAACGCTATATTTTTATTGGCCGGGAAATCACGTGGTAGGATCCAGTTTTCCCTCATTCATTTCCATATTGTTTTGGTTCTCACTAGCATAAAAATAATAAAAGTCATAAAAGTATTCGCGATCGCAACGAACTATAGGGGGCGTTGTTGTATGAGACGGATACCTGCGATTTCCATATGAACAGTGATTCAGTTACTCTAGAGACGCCTCTAATGTAGTACGTAGCATTGCAACTTTCCTTCCTTATTGTGGCTAATTAAATTTAAAAAAGAAAAATAGTTGGTATTCTTTCTTAAGCAAACGAAAACAAAATGGTATCTCTTTTTATTAGAGAAGGAATATCCAAAACACAACGGAAAAATATTTTTACATCAACAGAAAAAAATATGTATATTCTTATAAGAGTTAAAACCTAATGCCCGAGAAACCTAATTAGTTTTACTAAATTTAATGATATAACATGAAAGGCCCATTTAAACTTTACACTCTATTTTTTTAAGAATCATATTACTTCAAAAATTAAAATGAACAGAAAGTATACATAAACCTTATAATTTTATGAAATTTAATTTTGTAAAAAAGTTTATTGACAACAATTTTTATCAAAAAATTTCAAGTTTCAATATAAAACAGTATTTAGAAACTAAGAAACGTAAAATAAAGAACGCAGACGAAATAAAAACAAAAAAAAACAATTCTTTTTTATCGCCATTTTTAGTGCTACGAAAATTCGTCTTTGGGATTTGCCAAAAACAAAACAAGATGTAATTTTATTTTTTCAGAAGGGAAATATTTTACCGAAAAAACGAAAATTTACCAATTCCCACAACATGAAACTTTATCTTGGTAAACGTACATTTTGGAAATGTTATTTCATTTGGAATCTTATTTATCAGAGTTCATATGGCGATATGATTGTTTTGAATCTATGAAACTCTATATCGGCTCATTTCCCACCGAAATCCGACTGACTACTTTGATTTTAAAAAAAGTGTTTTATTTTATGATTTGTCGCAAAAATTTTAAGTGTAGATTGGCGGCACTTAAAAACCGCCAAATCTGTAGTGGCGGTGGCGTTAATACGTAAGTACCGAATTTTTATTCCATACTTTTCTGAATCATATTACTTCAAACATTAGAATATACAAGAAGTATACATAAACACATGTTATACCATTTAATTTTTCAAAAAAAGTATTTTGACAACAATTTTTATCAAAAAATTATAAACTAAAAAACGGAAAATAAAAAATTCTCAGGATAAAAAACGATTTTAAGAATTCTTTTCATTGAAATAAAAACTTTCATATTGTTTCTTTTTTTTTATTCTTATAGTTCTTAATCAGACGTAAAAAACCATTCTGTAGAGAACTATCATCAAATAAGAAGAAAAAATATTTACAAGTAAATTTTTTATTATAAAAATCATAACACTCACCTGTTTTATAAATCCGCAGAATTCCAAATGAAAAGTTCTTCGTTTGAAAATTTTATTTTCAAATAATAGATGCATAGATTATCCCTTCATTACTTTTAGATAACATACCAAACATCAAAATTTTATAAATGTAAGATCTCGATATGAATTTGAATATGTAGCTTAAAAACAGAATAGCTGAATTCTAGTTGAAATTATTCCTTCAAAACAAAAAAATAATTACCAAGAAAACGATACAAATTTATTAATAATCAGCACAAATGAATCTATTTCAAGTAGTTCGGATGATTCTTTATTGTTGTTTTACGAATAAGATAGATACAGAAATATATACTATTCTATAAAGAAGAACAATATTCTATAACTATATATTCTATAACTACAGTTCCGTGCATATTCTGAATTCTTATTTATTCATTGGAATGACGAAAGCAATGCTGATTTCACTTTAATTTGTAATGAATTGAAGACAGAAAAAATTATTTTACCGTAATACACACAATCTGTAACAGCAAGTTATCATGAAATTGGAAGTTATGTTGTTGGTAATAGAAAGGTAAAAATTATCCAGAAATTGTTCTTCAAATGCTTGGCATGTTCTGATTAGTTTTTTCAAGAAGTTCTACATTCTCCTTAGGGAAATTTTGCTTCTTATTTGCTGCTAATGAAATGGCGTCCGTCGTTGCCAATGGTTTTGTGGGAACTAATGTCCGATATTTTCAGTCTCCCGCTAGATGGCGTACTCGAGCGTTGCGATCGCGAATTGTTTTTCTATAAATATTTTTTTTAGTTTGTTTTGATACACATATAATTTAATAGGGTAGTATTTTTTATTTTCAAATTTAGTGGATAACAATTGTAAAAAATGAGTGAAAACAATCCCACGGACAATGCGACGGATTTAAGGTTATGTCGAGGTACGTCTCTTGTGAATATCAATTGATTGTTAGGTTTTCTCTTCTGAAATTACATTATGACGCATTCACATACATTATTAATACAAATACATTTTCCAGGGCGAGATGATGAGGCAACGAAAAGCACTTCCACTGGTTCAAGAGGTCCACGAGGGAAAAATGCACAATATTACCGTGATTACAGAGCACGGAAGTGAGCGGAGCAGGAAAAAGAATCGTTGAATAGAACTAGTGATCCTTCTACGACTGCTGATTCTTCTACAATTAACGTCGCAGGTTGCGAAGTTTAACTTCTTCCGAACGGAGGGACTCCACGCACTATTTTTTTTTACACATTGCTTGCATGATGAATGAATGGGAAAAGTGCTGAAAGCGATCCGAGTTTCCCTATCAATTAATTCAGTTCAGCTCAGTTATGTTAATCTTACCCAACGCCTCCTATAACTGAAAGCCTCCACACGGTTTTTTTGTAAGTAGTCCGATCAGACCACTGTGAAGAGTATCCACTAACCGAACGAGTCACTTAATGCAAAATCTAGTTAAAATAAGAAAGTGGTAGCAAATATAAGACTAAAAATGTGTTTTATTTCTGAATATTATTGGTTTGCCTTATTCACTTGTCAACTACTACAGATTCCATTCTGAAATATATATCATACCTGCCAACTTTCACTCTGTCCGAGAATAGATTTTCAGAGTGGTTGTGATACAATAAATGAAAAACAATCTGATTCAAAATATATTTATATTTTAATCCCGTTGCGATTCGCTTGCGCAAGGAATATTATGCTTTAATATATTTATTGTAATTATTTATATGTAGTGGTGGTCAAACTTATTTATAATTATCATTATAATTCAAAAAGTTAATTGGAATAACCTGAGTATTGCTACTACTTTAAATATGAAAATAAAATCTTCTGGAAAATCCGGAAGAGTTGGCAGCAGATATGATATATGACGAATTTCTCTCCATTACTTTTACAAAAAGGTTTTTGGTTCATGCGCACAACTGGTTCACTTTTTAAATAGTCTGCGCGAACTATTTATAAAAGACCGAGTGGAGGCTTTTTGATGTAGGAGGTGATGTCTTACCCCAGGTATCTCAGTTCCTTCTTTTAAATAGCTGCTTGTCGACAATCGAACATTTTAATAGACAATATGAGCTATGTGTAGAAATTAGAAAGCCTGGCGTTTTTATTTTACTATTTCTGATAGGAACGCCTATCATAAATACGCATATTTTCTACATATAGCTGATAGAAATATTAGTATGAATTTATTAGCTATGTGGCAGAAAATAGGCGTTTCTATTTTAGTAAGGATAGAGACTTGGAAAAAAAATGGTATGGATGAAAATTTTAATTTAAGAAAGATACACTCTAGGCAGTCATATATGTGACCTTCATTAAAAGATTTTGGGAAAAAAGGAGTAAAAAAATATTTTTTAGATTGTTTGGGTAAAATATTACAATATGAAAACCAAGGCCGGGATAGCCTGGTCGGTAGGGTGCTGGGCCCATGTCCAAGAGGTCGTGGGTTTGATCCTCGCCGGCCGAAGACTCTCCGTGTAAGTAAATGGTGACTGATGCACGTTAAATCTGTCGAGTCTCAAAGTCCTCCATGTTCCCATAACAAATCAATACCTCTGGGGGTATCCAGGAGTTTCCTTGTCTTCTGGATAGGTTCAAAATTACAAGGCTACGGTGTTGAACATTAGTAGTCGTGATCCCATGAAATTGGGTCGGCTGTTCAACGACGGTTATAAAATAAAATAAAATATGAAAACCAATATTAAATGAAAGCATATTCCTCTCAGTATCGCCACTTCCTTTGGTTATCTGGAGTAGATGAAAAAAGATTTGCAGATTTCACTGAAGATAATGATTTCATTTAACGTTTTAACAACGGTGTTGGGAAAACAGCATCACAAAGTGCAGTAAAAAATCACAGTTTTTTTTTTTTAACAGTGTACACGTTATTCTTGAACTGCAATTTTGTTGAATTTTTATATTTCGGACATTGCTCTAATCGCACTTTTCAAAAACGGACTTAGCTTGAAATGATGTTTTGAAAAAAAAAATCGATAAAACTAATCGATAAACTAGAAAACAAACCAGTGTGTAGAATTAATACAATAAAAAGATAAATTAAACTACCAATATTATCTATAAAATCTTTTATTCGGGCTTATTATTTCACATTAGTTGAAATCGAGATAATCATTTCCTATGAATATTTACAACGCTCGTTTCGTCCCTGTAATCATTCGCATTACAGGTGGACAAACTGAGCTATTTTGTTATCTTCTTACAATACTTACTATCGTGTTAGAGTACAAATGTTAGGACTTTGAAAAAATAAAGACATGTCTCCAGATTCGAGAAAACAACCTAAATTTTTCCCTTTTCAGAAATCCGTATATCGATTAATCATTTCTTTCTTGATTTATCTGCAGTTTTCTTCAAATTAATCTAAAAAATTAAAAATAAAATTTTGCTTGATATAATATGTGCTATTATATATTTTTAAAGCTCATTAATCCTGGTTATATTTTATATTATTATTAAAGGTAGGAAAAGGGATTATTTTACTTGGTGGATACATTTTCATGCCTGTACATCTTTATCGATAAATTACGTGAATGAGTTTAAATTTTGTGAAAGGTTTTATTTTCTGTTTTTGTAAGTAGATTGTTATTATAATATAATATGTAATTTTATAGCAAGTGTATATCTATTTGTTACAACATTTATCCAAGTTACTTAAAAAGTCCATCTTAACCTTATAAAATGAAAATAATACCTCCAATTAAAAGTAAATTCATGAAATATTAGTATTGAGATCAAAAATAAAACATGTTGGCGAGAGAAAAACAATATCTAAATTTAATAATTATGTATAGCTATTTACTAGTAATGAAATGCAAAATTTAATAATTATGTATAAAAATGATAATAGATCTAAAATTAATCTAATTTATGTTTAAGTATTTTCCTAAAATGATTGGAATCTCTGAAGAAATGAGTTCATAATAGTACTATATTGTCATAGAAATTATAATTAACATTTTAATATAATAATGTAACATTTCTTCAGAAGAACTCAGAAAAGAATATGTAGTGGTAGATGCTCTGCAGTACTACTCCACCAAAATTTTATCTGTGATTTGATTCGATAACCAGATACCACTCGTTGATTCATTGCTGCTTTTTAAGAAGCCGGGAGAGCTGCATTAAGATCACCGTACTTTTAAATACTGATCGTGAGAGCTGTATTAAGATCACGGGCATAGTCGCTCTTGTGTTGCTATTAGCAGTCGAGTATATACAGGCCGACGCTGAGTGGGTTCGAGACCGTGTAGCAACAGCGTGAGGAGACGGATAATGTCGCAGGCACAAATAGCGAGTCAACAGTTCAATGGAAATCATCCATCGAAGTGGGCGTGTGCAAATCGAAGTGGGAGTTTCTCTCAATATAGGCGTGTTCACTTCAGGACCGGGTCACCAATAAGGATAGAAATTAGGTACAATGTCAACCTTCATCTATGAAAAAGTGCCCCCACCTAATCCTAATCCCATCTGGTTCATACAATTACCCAGGTGCCCCCACCTACGTTGGAAGAAGTGGAATCAGCTGTCAAGTCTTGGAAACTAAATAATTCTTCCCGGGCTTAATCGTATCCCTGCTGAAATTGTTTAGTATGGAGGAAAAAAGCTGTTGGAATCCATGCATAATATAATTTTATACATCTGGAATAATGAAAAGTTATTCTCAGACTGGAACCGGGACATATTTGTCCAATACATAGAAAGGGAGATACCCATAAAGTGTTGTTATTATCGAGGAAATAATCCTTTCGATAAAATTTTCTTTATTGATCACATTTATAATATAATTTTGGCAGCATTAATCCAATATAAGCAGGGGCGCCGGCAGGAGGGTGCAAGGAGGTGCACTTGCACCCCCTTGGCTTTTTTTAAAAAAACAATTAAGGAGATACAGAAAAACGATTTTGTTATAAAGTTTTTTTATTAAAGATATTTTTCTTCAAAAACAAATAATTAAGTAATCATTGATACATAGACGTAAGATTGTTTAATTGATTAAACAACTAACGAATTGTTTAATCAAGCACGAATTATAATCGTCTTGTTTGCTGACCAAATCTGTATATAACGTTTTCAATGAATTCTGGGTCTTCTTTTCTTATGCACACTGAGCATGCACTAACTACTTAATCTCTCATGAGACATTGCCGACTGATTCCATGTTTTGATGCTTCGCATTGTACTAAAAGTGCGCTCAATAGTGCATGTAGCAGCTGGAAGAGTTAGGCCAATTTTGACTGCCTCCGCTACAGCTGGATAAAACGGCGTGGCCTCAGAAACTAAATCGATGAATTCGAAGGATTCGTAAGAATTTTCACTATTCCTCCACATTTCGTACCACGTTGTAGCTTCAGTGATGAAATTCGATGAGAGCAGATCTTTATACATAGTAGGGCAATTCCACGAAAGTGTCAACTTTTAAGTGAAAATTTTTTCTTTATGAAATGCATATTTTAATGTGTCATATTACTGTTTAATTTTTGATAATTTTAAGTTTTTTGAATCTGGCAGCATTCTAAAGTAATCACATGGCTGACAAGTAAATTCTTGAATTCTTCACATTTGTGCTCAAATTGTTTTCTTGAAAAATACTTATAAAATAAAAGAAATGTATCTTTCTTTTGCAATATTTTGATAAAAATATGCATATAGTACAAAATTTAAACATTTAAAACATAGCCTTTAAGTCATTTTAAGTTTAATATATCAAATAAAAGTAACTTTTTTTTGTGTCATTCCGTCACATGTTTTAGTATATTTTTTTAAATAGCAACTGCGTTTTTGAATTAAAATGTGTACATTTTGGAATATAAAGCAGATGTGGCATAAGAATCAATGAGAAATTGTAAAATTCTATGCATTTGATTATTAACTTCCAATAATTAGCGTGACAGAATGACACATCTTCGGCGATGGAATGACAAAATGAGTCCTTGAGATGCTTAGTCAAAAACTAGGGAATTATTTTTTTTCCAATTAACCTAATGGCTAAAACAGCTGTTAAAAGACAAATAAAATGTTGAAAAAGATCAAGATCCCCATGATATGATGAAGAGAAAAAACAGAGAAAGAAAGGCAAAGAAGAAAGCTTCCGCGACAAAAGTTGGACTTAAAAAACTCAGAAGTGCAAACGCTGTTGTGCAGAGATTGTGTAAACAAAGAAAAAATCAAATTCTACCAATTTCTTCACATACAAATAATTTAAATTCCCTATACAAATTCCTGCAGAGTCTTGGTAAAGCCATAAAAAAAATTGTACACTCACCATAAAAAAAATTGTACACTCACTTCCAAAATCACCAGTAGAGGTAAAAAAATTAATTCAGTCTTTATGTGAGAAGTATTTAACATCGAACTCAAAAGAAACTAAGCGAGAAAAGTAATGTTGATGAGCTGTTTAATTTGGTTAAAAAAAATTTACTGTCAAGATGATGTTAGCTACAAGCCCCCAAGTATGATGGATTCAGTCATAATACAAACTCTGACAGAGTAACGAAGAGTGCAGATGCAATGTATACTTATGGCCTTAAAAGAGGCTTTTCATAAAGAAGCATATATTGATGTAAAGTGTGTCTTATCTCATTTTTGCTCTTATTCTCATTTTTGTTAAGTGTATTTCATTAATACCTCACAGCACGTGCACCTATAAATACCATGTAATTGTGATGTTGTTCTAAAAGGCCAAACAAGATGTTGGCTGCTATAAAACGGCACATAATAAGTAAAAAAAATTTATGATTTCATAAAGTCGAAGCAACAAATCGTTGAAATTTTGTTTTTGTCCAGCTATTCTATTTAAGAGAGGGCAAAAGAGAATGACTTCAGCTAGACACTTGCTACATTAGCATTGCCAGGAACAAGAGATCTGCACTAGATGCTCATGTAGTTGAGAAGCGAATCATCAAAATTGGAATGCTTTCTAATTTTAACCAAAACCAAGTGTATGATTTGAGAAGCTACTGTTTGCGGCTGACGAAGTCCGTTTTTGTTTAAATGTTAAACATCCACTCTGTATCATGGGTGAAAGCCCTTATATAGCAAGACGGAAAAGAGAAAAACCTGGCACGTAAAACATTTCATTCCAGCATTTTTTTGGAAAAAAATGAAATATCTGTAACTATCAAGATTTCTTTTATAATTCTGGCATATATATAAAACTGCTTCTTTTCTAAGATAAAGTAGATATTGTTGAAAAATTTAAAAAAATAATAAGTAAACTCCTCCCCAAAACTCGCAATAACTGAAATAGTTTTACTACCAGCCTTTCGTGTTTTCCGTCTCGCTTTCACCCCTGCTCTGTATTTTGGCACACTTGAAAATTTTTTTCATCACATGAGCTGTTTTCTGGTAAAGCAAGGACAGGCCCTCGACTTCGTCAACTATAACATGACGTGATATATAGAGCTCGTTCAGATTTTTTTGTCTTATTTGTTATTTTCACACACCCATATTAGGTAAGATACAGTACTTATATTAAACGTTATATTTTCATTTTCAATACAAAAAATTCAAGAGTGATTTTTTTTAATTGATAGCAGTTGGGGAACTTAGATATTTCACCATTTTTTTTTCTTTTGTTGGGCTAAAAACCATTTTCGTTCTATAATGAACAATAAAAAAATCTTTTTAGAGTTCTTTTGTGCTGAACAGTACGTTAAGTATTATGTAAAAAAGAATTAGGGTCAAGAAATTTTGCTTTTGTGTTATTAAAAAATAAAATATTTTTGCTAAAAATTTCTATATATATATATTTTTTTTTACTTATCAAAAGTAAACAAATATCCATTTTATTTTGCTAACATTAAAAAACATTAAATTTAACATTACGTAAAAAAGAAAATCAGGGGAAGAAACTTTGTTTTCGTGCCATAAAAATTCTGGAATTATTATTGCAAAAAGAACTTTTAAAGACAACAAAAACACCCACTTAATATTTTCCATGTTAAAAAGGATTATATTTAACATTATGACTGAAAAAAACTGAACATTGTTCCTTAACAGTAAAAATGTCTTGCAATTTGTCGAATAAATTCCCCTTCCCCTACAAAGCTTAAAGAAACTTTTTAAATAAGTATACAAATATTTTAAGCATTTTAATGGTTTAATAACACAGTCTTTCCTTTTTTTTTGTTATAAGACATAAAATAAATAATATTTTCTCAAACATTAAAAAAATATTGACATTTTTAACATTCACGCCACCATATGTAGTTACGCCCTCTTCTTAATTCAAGTCAAATTTCAAAGTTGTCCCCAAATTAAAATCTAAAAAAATAAATTTGGCCATTATTCATCAAGCCCTTATCTGAAAAATTTTCATGAAATATCTATGACATGATCGCAACGAGTTTTTTTATTTCAGTCCATTTCACTTTGAATGTAAACATACTACGAAACGTATCGTAGATTTTTTCAGAATACTCAATAATTAATTATACTATGAAACCTAACGTCTACTAATTTTTACTGGGTTACAAAGAGCGTCAGTAAACAATTTACGGTAGAACTTTTTTTTAATTTATTTATTTATATAAATATATACTTGATAATTTATTGTTTCTACCAGAAAACAGTTTTTGTGAAGTAATATTACGATGCTTAACATATGCGATTCTAGACTCTTTAGATTAGCGAGTTCAATTATGTCCATCCTATGACGTTTCAAAATATACATACCTTCCGCGCATTCATTGCGCAGAAAGTTTTAGTAGTGGACTTTAGATAGAGGATAAGCAAAAAGTATCCTTCCTTATTTATAAATATGATAAAAAATTAATACATTTAGTTACTGGTAGATTAAAATTAAAATATGGAGTTGTGTCTTTGCTATTTTAATACAATTAGAAAACTATCCTATTTATAGGACTATTGTCCATTAGGTTTTATCGATTAAAACGCAAAGAAAATACAATGGTGATGCTATGGTGCTCACAATTTCTTTCAGAATTCTGTTAAAGTTATGATATTTCATTTTTCTTAGTAAGTATAAATATGGGAGAATTTTCAAAATATTCTAAATTTTTAAAATATTTTAACATTGGGTACATTATGATATTTTTGAAAGTTAAATTTTATTCACGTCTTTCGTGATTTCATTGAAGATGTTTTTACCATAACCAAGATCTTCGTACTGCAAAGGAAAGAATAGAAGAGAAAGTAGGCGTTACTGTATAAAGTTGACATGCGTAGTTGTTTTAAGGACTTCTAAATAGCAAGTTGACATGCTCTTATCAGACAACACAAGACACACTTAAGGCCTTTTCTACGCTGAAAGACAAGTCAAATTGAAGGAGCTATGGGTGGGAGAAAAGGAGGAATAGGCGTGGACATTAGTGGACATAGGGGGTGGAGATATACTGAACGACCATGGAAGTCCGGGTTACATTTTTTGGCAAAACTCAATATTTAAAGGGTGCGCCAAAAATAGATCACGCAACTATACTTTTATACTATTTTTCTATATCTATATCTATATCTATATTCTATATCTATATCTATACTTTTCCACTATTTTTGGTGTATAAAACGGAGGTAGTGTGATTCCTTGTTACTCCTCTTATTTATTTAATTATTTTTACACCATTCATATTTTGTCATCATTCCAAATATTGGTAATATCAAATAAAACTTAAAATAATGTATGACACTGTTTTTTATTCTTTCATATTAGGAATGCTTTAAAACATTTACTCTGCTCTAGAAAAAGATTTATATTATAAATATTAATAGTCTAACTAACAATAATTTTGTATAAATTTTTTTGGGTCTTTCAATCTTCTTTCTGCGTATCCCCAACAGTAAATAAATATTACAGCCTCGATATCATTTTGAATTTTCTTTCACTCACGTAACTATGTAATATAGCGTGTATATAGTCATTACATCTCCGAATATTTCAGACCATATTTTACTTAAGAATTAAAGTGCGCAAGGGTTTTACTAAACCGGGGACAATTAACTTGATCCTAAAGGTATATTCAAAGGTTTATTTTATATTTCTGATGTTATAGAAAAATGTGAAAACTTATTTTTCATGATGCACGACGAATAAATCTTAATGTCTTTTTCTACATTCTCTTGGAGTTTCAAATAGATTTTAACTTGGAGTTTCAATAGATCTAAAAAAATACAACTGAAAATTAAATTATAAACTTTCAAAAATTTAATACATTTTAATATATACAAAATTTTTTATTTAAAAGAAAAAAGTAAGTAACTTTAAAATAACACAGTAGTCATTTAAGGATTAAAAGAAAATACAACATAATGTGAAATTAATATTTTTACAATGTCTAAACAAAATAATAATTCATAAAATCCAAGTTTAAATAAAATATAAAAGTGAAATAGCGTAATTTCTTAAATGTGTGCTCCGTATATTTTATAAAACAATGTGTAATAACAATACTATAGACTAGTTTTTTTACTTGTTATCAGTTATAAACCGTTATACTAGATTTTTTTTTTGTTAAAGCTATCTTTATCATTTTAATTATTGCTGCAATTCTAAGACAAGAATTCTGTTTTAAAATTTTTTGAACAGAACTAACGTATAGTTACCATTAAATTACAATTGACAAAAATCAAAGAGCAAGCATTTTATCAGAGACCTCTACAATTTTTAACAATCACAGGTGGTACTTTAGTAAATGAATAAAAGGTAGCATATACTTTCAAATGTAATCATAAATAAGTTTACGAGCAAAACAAAAAACAAGTAAAATTAAAAAAATCTGTATATCTAACTGGTTCTAGAGATCCTGGCTAACAAATTTAAATACTTACTCTAGTTTTTGATTTGGATTCTTCAAAAATACTTGTAACAACGAGTTAGAGGATGATGTTTTGACATGAGAGTTATCTTAATTTTATTATCTGCTGGGTCTTAAAAAATAGTAGTGAAAAATATATTTTAATATATCATTTCAAAATTAAGTTCAATTAATTTCCTTTAACTTTAAATTAATAATTTTATAAACTTTTCTGCTTCAGGTATTGATACTTTAATTTTGAGTCTACATAGTTTTCAAATAAAACAAAATTCTTTGTACAAATTAAAGAATTTTTCTTGAGTTGGGTTAAAAAGGGTTTGATTTTAGTATTTCACAAAGCAAAAGAATAAGTAAAGCAGTTTATACAAATTAAAATATATCATAAAAACTAGATGAGAAACATTCAAGTAATTTTCTCAAACGAAATCATGCTTTATTAAGTACAGATCTCGGCAGTTTTCAGTTTATCTCTTTTTATTAGATATAATATTATCATTTTGATAATAATGTATTTTAAACAAACTCTACGTATTCCATGCATACTTTTCCAAATAAAAATGTTTAGCGGGTAGTAAAAGAGTATCCTCTTTTCCTTATTATTTTATTCTCAGACTATTTACAATGACGCGGAAGTAACACTCCCTCCCCCTCCTAGTTGAGGGGAGAGTAAAACTGGTTCTTGACCACCGACCCCCCAACCCCGACCCCTAAGAATTCTTTCCAAACAAATGCCAAGAAGGCTTTTGGAAACCAGCCTCAATTAGAACCATGAGCTTGTAGGGAATAAAAATAATTATTTTAATGATTATCCATAGTAATTTTTTTTAATGCTTTCATAATTTATAATATTATTTTTATAAAATTAGTTTATTTTATTATTAATATTTTATTATTTTCAGTTTATTTTACATAATTTTTTTTAAAATTATTATTTTATTTTCGCCTCAATGCTTTAGCATGAAAAGCATACTTATTAAAATTAATTTTTAATATTTTCTTCTTCAAATTTTGTAAAAAAATTTAAAAATTAAAATCTAACTTAATTTACTTTTTAATCCAAATATATGACATACATAAAGAAATTCCATGATTAATGCAATTACTCTCACCTAATAAACATTAAAACTAGTAGACATTTACAATAAAACAAGCCAATCTGCTCTTGATATTTAATTACAATCCATTTAATTACAAAAATGTATAAGATGTAGAAAAGTGATGAAAGAGTGGAAAACTAACGAAGATATTTTTCTCAACTACATGTTTATTATGCCATAGTGTTTTAACTAATAAAATCCAATAAATGCGTTAAAGAGTATTTGAAATCAAAATCTCGGATAATATCTAAGTGAAGTTCTTAAATCATTGTCCCTTTTCATCTGTAGTTATATTATTTAATGAAGATGACAGATTGGGTCACTGAAGTATTCCTAATTCGATAACATCCTAACGAAATTAAATACTTAATATCCCCTCAAAAAATAGTATACTATACATAGTATACTATTATTTGAGGGGATATTAAGTATTTAATTTCGTTAGGATGTTAAAAATAACAGGCAATTGCGAGGATTGGAGAACGAAGCTAGAATGAAACAAAGCCTTCTAGTAATTCATATTATCACAATGTATCCTTTTAGATTGTTCTGGAAAATATGAGATGTAATCGCAATCTGGAAAATAAAGTTCCAATAATTCAGATATGAAAGCGCTCGGGCATGTAGGCCCCTTAAATATTGTATAATATATTGCTCGATATGTGATAATATCCTATATATAGACTATCAGCAGCGTTTATTTCCGATGACAACAGCCAACAATAAATTTAAAATTTAGTGCAAAAGAAATTAAACTATAAAAACTGGGGTATTAGCGAAAAAAGTGAATTAGAACAATATCACGAGTAATTGAGTAGTTCCGGAGCGCGAGTAGTTGGAGAGCGACTGCAAGCAGAAGGATGTACTCCCAATTTTCTAAAAATACATTGTAGAATCTGTGAAGAAGCTAATTATTTTCAATGATTGTTTAATTTATTCTGCTTCGAAGAGTGAAAAACATGAATTATATTATGTTTAACTTTTCACTCTTAAAAATAAATCACTTAAAGCTATTTTATCGAATTTAGTTTTTAAAGTTTTTGAATAATATAATTAAAACAGGGGATCTGGGTAAATACCTTAACTATGATAATCCTGAATGATAATAAAAATAAACTATATATATATATATATATATATATATATATATATATATATATATATTGTGTGCACAAGGGATGCCGTGAGCACTTTATTCTTTAGACATAACTCAGAAACGCATTTTTCTTAAAAACAAATGCATAAGTAATTGAATCAGAAAAATTCCCAGAATGATAAAAGGGGCTGTGATAGCCTGGTTGGTAGGGCACTGAGCTCATGTCCAAAAGGTCGTGTGTTCCAACCGACCGAACACTCCCTGTGTTTACATGGTGACTGATGCACGTTAAATCTGTCGATTCGTAAAGTTCTTCAGGAGTTTCCTTGTCTTTTGGATTGGTTCAAATTACAAGGCTATGGAATTGAACATTAGTAGTCGTAATTTTAAAATTGGGTAAATTGTTCAACAATGGTTGTAAAATATAATTATAAAAGATCAGTGGTAACTCAGGATAAAAAGCTCGCCTCCCAAATGAGGAGAACCAATTTCGAAACTCAGTGATGGCTGGTCGATATGAATTTTGCACCCTGCGACTCCCCAACCGCAGTACTGTTTTAAAATATATCCAGTGCTGGGCGGACTCTGGGTAAGAGTCCCCTTTCAGTTGAGCTAACCGTAAGAAGTTTTAGTGGTTTTTCTCTATATGTACCGCAAGCATGTGTTAGTATCATCAAAACACTTTTCACGGAGGCTGGTTTCTCCCAATGCTTGATCCAAGAGTTCTTTTGTCTTCTGGGTTAGGTTCAAAATTACAAGGCTATTAAATTGAACAATGATAGTTGCAGACTGAGAACTAAGTCGGCTTCTCAACACCGGTTATAAAATTAAGTAAAATAATTATAAAGAGAGCTGCGGAGGCCCAGGGGATAAGGCATACGCCTTCTAATTTGGAGACCCAGGTTCGAACCCAGAGGTGACAAGTTGATAAGAATTCTGGTCCCAGCTCGCACCGACCGCAGTACTGATATAAAATATTCTCAGTGGTCAACGGCTCAGGGTTAGAATTCCATTTTCAGTTGAGCGAATTGTGATAGATTTTTGTGGTTTTCTTCGCCATGTAATGTGAATGCCGGTTACTAGTTTAATGAAGCTACGAGGGTTAGTTTGTTCCAATGCTGGATTCAGGAGTATATAATCCAGGTGTTCCATTGAATTCTGTTGTATTGTTGTAGATTAATCAGTTTCGAAATGATAAGAGACTTTAAAAGTTCTAACTAATTAAAATAAGTCTAACATTAATTTTATAAAAAATTTGCTGTATAATTTCTGATTAAAATACGTATTTACAAACTAATTTAATCTATCATGATTAACTTAATATTAGTCGATTCTTCACTACTTGTAAAAATATTGAATGTCTGTTATATAAATTGAAAACAAATCGTTGCGCGTAGTAAATGGCATATAAATATTTTCTGCATGCTCATTTAAAATTTCTTCAAATTTAAAATCTTTATAGTAAGAAATGTACTCAGAATATTTAAAAATATGAATATGTAATCAAAATATTTGGCAATCCTTAGTAGTTTAAAGTTATTGTATGAATAAAGGATTTACCAGAAATTAAATGGTTATTAGAAAACTGAGCAGCGGTATTAGTGTATCGACATTTCAGTTGCTGATAGATATGATTCAATTTTTTATTCAAGATTCCGATAAAACAAATAAATTGAAATGTTTATATATATGTATATATATGGGCTGTATAGGTCGTCAAAATAATCGAAACAATCCAATACCAACGTATTTTTTCATATTTCTCAAGGAATACTTAGAAAATTATTTTAGAACTTTTGAAGTGTTAAAGTCATGCGTTTTTTCATATATATTACTGAAGTTTAAAGCATTTAGAGATTTGAGGGACCGGTAAAAAATTAAGAACAAAAAATAATGTTTCTGAATACCTTATTCGAAAACAATAAGCGAAAAGCTTGTAAATCATGTCAATAACGTTGATTATCATATGAAATAACAATCGTATACATACTAATATAATTAAACTTGTGTTATAAAACAATTTGATTTTTTTAATATTTTAAAAGTTATTTAGCATTCTTTTATTATGCATCAGAAAGTTTTATTTTAGTTTTATTATACATAAAAGCTAAGTAAGCGAGGCATCTTAGCTCATAGTAGTCCACCATCTCATTTTAATAGGCTTTGCTTTGAAAAATCGTTTTCTGCTCTATATTAGTCCCTGCTAGTACAACTACACATTTGAATAGCCAGAAAAAAACCGGTTTTATGCATCTACCCCATAGTAACAGGAAGAGATAGATACAGTTTCTTGTTTTTCTTATATTCATTATTTAGCTTATTTCCTTTTTTTTTTTTTTTTTTTTTTTCAGTTTTCGTTTCTTACTGTTTACGCTGTTTCGAAAATATAAAGTAAACGCGCGACGGAGGCGAGATGCGAATACATGGGTGGGGGGGGGGGAATAAAGATTGTATACAGCTGAAAATTGTATTTGTAAAAAATTTTTATTTCCGAAATCTTATCAATAATGATTTATTATATTTTGCTATTTTCTTTAACAAAAAACTGGCAACTGTCAGGAAAAAAATTAAGATCATAAGGAATAAAATAAGATTTCACTATTTGTGATTACAAAATATTCATCAACATTTATTTTTTTCGGATAAATAAACTGTCCCGTATCTTTATTATAACTGTCCGAAAATATATTGATATTTATGGATTAAAAATAAGAAATGATTTTCTTACTGGTTTCCAATATATCCATTTTGTTTTTTATTTTCTCCCTTCTTTTACTTCTTTTTTTTTTTAATAATTGTCGTTGAACAGCCAACCCAATTTCCAGTTTATGACTCAACTCCGTAGCCTTGTATTTTTGAACACAATCCAGAAGACAAAGTAACTCTTCAATCAAGTATTGGGAGAAAATTTGCCTTCGTGGAGAACGTTTTGAAGGAACTAACACGTCTTTGCGTTAGGTGGACATGAAAACCACGAAAACCTGCCACGAATAGTCCTGACGGATCTATGATCCGTCTGACACTGAGGATATTTTTTGTTAGCATTGCGCTCGGTGTGAGCCGTGGGCGGATTTCGTATGACCAACTATCACTTGGATTCGAAATTAAATCACCTCATTTGGAGGAGAGCACTCTATCCCCTTAACAACCACGGCTCTTCCATTTTGATATGTATGTTACCGGCAAAGTTAGAAAGTCAACATTCTGTGGAATGTCAAGGCGTTGTTGTACCTAAACTAGCCAGTGCCTGAAAGGACTCTTATTTTTCACATTTTCTAAGCATTCAATGTAATGAAAAACCTCAAAGTATAAAATATGTCTATGATTCGTTTCGAATGTAATGAAATGTAATTCAAACGTCTTTGAAGCTCACCATATCAGAGCAAGTAGATTAATTTTAATTTCTTCATTTGTATATGAAAATTTTGTTTCCCTTTATATGGCATGGATTCTACAAGGCATAAATTTTGTTTTATCCAACTTTCATTTTCTCTACGCATCTTGAATACAATTATTTAATGGCATTACTTAATAAATGTTATTTTTTATTATTTTTTCTCTCTCTCATTATTTTTTGCGTATTACATTTTAATTGTTGAGGAATGCGCGTGATTTACATAATAGCCTTATCAGGATCTTTTTTCTTACTTTGCCTAAATATCATTTGTCATTCTATAGAATGCCAAGCTATTACATATAGTGTCTAGGGAAAATATGTAATAATTCTCATATTTCATGCTTGGAAAAAAAAAAAAACCTGACATTCCATGCAATGTCATGGAATGCCGGTGTCTTATACTTTACCCCGGTAACAAATGTATTATTTATTGAATGTATTATTTATAAGAAAATGTATTATTTATTGAAGGGGTAAATCATGTGTTATTTTCTTAATATAAATTCATGTATCTAGTTTCAAAACTTAAATTTAAAATTATTAAATAATGTAATTTCCCATTCCATCGAAATTGGATTATTCCATTAAATAATTACACAATTTCCCATAAGAAAATGTATATTTTTTCTAAATTTTTTTTTTTGCGAGTTTGCCGTTTTGCTATTAAAATTGCGAATAATAAAAAAAATTAATAACAGTACACATTTTTACTTTTCAGAAGAAAATAATGTTTACTATTTGTTGAAATAAAAAAAAAATTGTATTTTGATAATAACCTGAAAGTTGTAAAAATCGCACAATCAATTTATTCCAAATAAAGCTTCACATAACTTTCCCTCTGAATTCCTGTTTTTAATGTATGGGCAAATGTATATTTTGTAAACTCGATTTAAATAAAATTTATTGAGAGTAAATCAGAAAATTTCACAGTTGATGTTTTTAAATTTGTGAAATTTTTTACCGATAACTCAAAAATAATTTATTAAAAACTTTTGCAAATTTTCCGATTTGTAGATTTCTATAATTTAATGAAAGAAATACAGAATCATTCATTCAGGGGAAGGGGGATGATTATGAGACGGACGCACTGCCTAGTTCGGTATCGAGGCTCGGTGAGGGGGTTACTAACTGCTGACTAAATAATAATAATAATAATAATAAAGTATAGTGTCTTTCTATTTGTATAATACCAGATTTCAATGCATACCCACAATATTAATTCTTATTTTTCATTCTTGAACTTTAAGAATCGAAGGAAACATCAAAGACGTAAAGCGTTTTCCAAAATAAAATTCGCAAAACATTAAGAAATTTCTACAAGTTAGGAAAATTACTTATTCCACCAGTAAGGAGAGGTTAAATTTTGGCTACTTTCTTTCGAATGAACCGCCATTCCTTAAACCAATCAATTACCAGTTCTTTCCGAGGGGACTAAGGGGTTGCTTTTTTTTCTCTTCGCATAATTAGGTAAATAGACGTCTTCGTTGTAGATGGCAGCACAATAACTCAGATAGCTAAGATTTAAAGTTCAAATTTCGGCGCAATTTTTCTTCGTCCAATTTCAAAATATTTCTAGTTTTTTTTTTTTAAATGAAAGATAAGAATATAATCTTAATTTCCATGGATTAAAAAATTCGATGAGAGAAAAACTACTATGGATAAAAATTGTTTGAAGTTGGATTGAGTTTTTTGAATTTAAAAAATAGTAAAAAAAATTTTTTTACATAATTTCCTCCACATTAATTAAGATATTTTTATTTTCTTTCGTTTCCAAAAAACAGAATGTTATTATCTTGAAAATTGACGATTTTATGTAAGGCTGAACTGTCCATAGAATAACATGGGGGTTGCTTTTCTCCCGATCGAGCGAGCGAACGGCCTTAACCCCTTGGGGACGGGTGATTCAGAAAAGCATTCGTACAAATTCAGAATCAAGTTGCAATTAAATAAAAAACGGTAACTTAAATGTAGTCGTTACTAATTTGACAGACTTACTTTGCTTTTATTTTAATTATTGTTAGTTTAATCATATATATAATCAATGTTAATTCAAAGTATAACTAAATAGTTTTATTTTGAACAAAGTAATGGTGAATTAAATAAATCAAAAAATTATAACTCCGCCTACAAATAAACTGCTAAAGAAATACTTTGATTACCAGTTTTATCTTCTTACCCTGATTGATATGGTTTTTTGCTGTCACGTATTTGTGACAGTCGGCGCGAAAGGGTTAAAGCTGCAGTTCATAAATACAAAAACTGATTTACAACTCCAAAGTGAGCCTCAAACTCTGAAAAAGACTTAAATTTATATATCAATGTTAAGGCCGTTCGCTCGCTCGATCGGGAGAAAAGCAACCCCCATGTTATTCTATGGACAGTTCAGCCTTACATAAAATCGTCAATTTTCAAGATAATAACATTCTGTTTTTTGGAAACGAAAGAAAATAAAAATATCTTAATTAATGTGGAGGAAATTATGTAAAAAAATTTTTTTTACTATTTTTTAAATTCAAAAAACTCAATCCAACTTCAAACAATTTTTATCCATAGTAGTTTTTCTCTCATCGAATTTTTTAATCCATGGAAATTAAGATTATATTCTTATCTTTCATTTAAAAAAAAAAAACTAGAAATATTTTGAAATTGGACGAAGAAAAATTGCGCCGAAATTTGAACTTTAAATCTTAGCTATCTGAGTTATTGTGCTGCCATCTACAACGAAGACGTCTATTTACCTAATTATGCGAAGAGAAAAAAAAGCAACCCCTTAGTCCCCTCGGAAAGAACTGGTAATTGATTGGTTTAAGGAATGGCGGTTCATTCGAAAGAAAGTAGCCAAAATTTAACCTCTCCTTACTGGTGGAATAAGTAATTTTCCTAACTTGTAGAAATTTCTTAATGTTTTGCGAATTTTATTTTGGAAAACGCTTTACGTCTTTGATGTTTCCTTCGATTCTTAAAGTTCAAGAATGAAAAATAAGAATTAATATTGTGGGTATGCATTGAAATCTGGTATTATACAAATAGAAAGACACTATACTTTATTATTATTATTATTATTATTTAGTCAGCAGTTAGTAACCCCCTCACCGAGCCTCGATACCGAACTAGGCAGTGCGTCCGTCTCATAATCATCCCCCTTCCCCTGAATGAATGATTCTGTATTTCTTTCATTAAATTATAGAAATCTACAAATCGGAAAATTTGCAAAAGTTTTTAATAAATTATTTTTGAGTTATCGGTAAAAAATTTCACAAATTTAAAAACATCAACTGTGAAATTTTCTGATTTACTCTCAATAAATTTTATTTAAATCGAGTTTACAAAATATACATTTGCCCATACATTAAAAACAGGAATTCAGAGGGAAAGTTATGTGAAGCTTTATTTGGAATAAATTGATTGTGCGATTTTTACAACTTTCAGGTTATTATCAAAATACAATTTTTTTTTTATTTCAACAAATAGTAAACATTATTTTCTTCTGAAAAGTAAAAATGTGTACTGTTATTAATTTTTTTTATTATTCGCAATTTTAATAGCAAAACGGCAAACTCGCAAAAAAAAAAATTTAGAAAAAATATACATTTTCTTATGGGAAATTGTGTAATTATTTAATGGAATAATCCAATTTCGATGGAATGGGAAATTACATTATTTAATAATTTTAAATTTAAGTTTTGAAACTAGATACATGAATTTATATTAAGAAAATAACACATGATTTACCCCTTCAATAAATAATACATTTTCTTATAAATAATACATTCAATAAATAATACATTTGTTACCGGGGTAAAGTATAAGACACCGGCATTCCATGACATTGCATGGAATGTCAGGTTTTTTTTTTTTTCCAAGCATGAAATATGAGAATTATTACATATTTTCCCTAGACACTATATGTAATAGCTTGGCATTCTATAGAATGACAAATGATATTTAGGCAAAGTAAGAAAAAAGATCCTGATAAGGCTATTATGTAAATCACGCGCATTCCTCAACAATTAAAATGTAATACGCAAAAAATAATGAGAGAGAGAAAAAATAATAAAAAATAACATTTATTAAGTAATGCCATTAAATAATTGTATTCAAGATGCGTAGAGAAAATGAAAGTTGGATAAAACAAAATTTATGCCTTGTAGAATCCATGCCATATAAAGGGAAACAAAATTTTCATATACAAATGAAGAAATTAAAATTAATCTACTTGCTCTGATATGGTGAGCTTCAAAGACGTTTGAATTACATTTCATTACATTCGAAACGAATCATAGACATATTTTATACTTTGAGGTTTTTCATTACATTGAATGCTTAGAAAATGTGAAAAATAAGAGTCCTTTCAGGCACTGGCTAGTTTAGGTACAACAACGCCTTGACATTCCACAGAATGTTGACTTTCTAACTTTGCCGGTAACATACATATCAAAATGGAAGAGCCGTGGTTGTTAAGGGGATAGAGTGCTCTCCTCCAAATGAGGTGATTTAATTTCGAATCCAAGTGATAGTTGGTCATACGAAATCCGCCCACGGCTCACACCGAGCGCAATGCTAACAAAAAATATCCTCAGTGTCAGACGGATCATAGATCCGTCAGGACTATTCGTGGCAGGTTTTCGTGGTTTTCATGTCCACCTAACGCAAAGACGTGTTAGTTCCTTCAAAACGTTCTCCACGAAGGCAAATTTTCTCCCAATACTTGATTGAAGAGTTACTTTGTCTTCTGGATTGTGTTCAAAAATACAAGGCTACGGAGTTGAGTCATAAACTGGAAATTGGGTTGGCTGTTCAACGACAATTATTAAAAAAAAAAAGAAGTAAAAGAAGGGAGAAAATAAAAAACAAAATGGATATATTGGAAACCAGTAAGAAAATCATTTCTTATTTTTAATCCATAAATATCAATATATTTTCGGACAGTTATAATAAAGATACGGGACAGTTTATTTATCCGAAAAAAATAAATGTTGATGAATATTTTGTAATCACAAATAGTGAAATCTTATTTTATTCCTTATGATCTTAATTTTTTTCCTGACAGTTGCCAGTTTTTTGTTAAAGAAAATAGCAAAATATAATAAATCATTATTGATAAGATTTCGGAAATAAAAATTTTTTACAAATACAATTTTCAGCTGTATACAATCTTTATTCCCCCCCCCCACCCATGTATTCGCATCTCGCCTCCGTCGCGCGTTTACTTTATATTTTCGAAACAGCGTAAACAGTAAGAAACGAAAACTGAAAAAAAAAAAAAAAAAAAAAAAAGGAAATAAGCTAAATAATGAATATAAGAAAAACAAGAAACTGTATCTATCTCTTCCTGTTACTATGGGGTAGATGCATAAAACCGGTTTTTTTCTGGCTATTCAAATGTGTAGTTGTACTAGCAGGGACTAATATAGAGCAGAAAACGATTTTTCAAAGCAAAGCCTATTAAAATGAGATGGTGGACTACTATGAGCTAAGATGCCTCGCTTACTTAGCTTTTATGTATAATAAAACTAAAATAAAACTTTCTGATGCATAATAAAAGAATGCTAAATAACTTTTAAAATATTAAAAAAATCAAATTGTTTTATAACACAAGTTTAATTATATTAGTATGTATACGATTGTTATTTCATATGATAATCAACGTTATTGACATGATTTACAAGCTTTTCGCTTATTGTTTTCGAATAAGGTATTCAGAAACATTATTTTTTGTTCTTAATTTTTTACCGGTCCCTCAAATCTCTAAATGCTTTAAACTTCAGTAATATATATGAAAAAACGCATGACTTTAACACTTCAAAAGTTCTAAAATAATTTTCTAAGTATTCCTTGAGAAATATGAAAAAATACGTTGGTATTGGATTGTTTCGATTATTTTGACGACCTATACAGCCCATATATATACATATATATAAACATTTCAATTTATTTGTTTTATCGGAATCTTGAATAAAAAATTGAATCATATCTATCAGCAACTGAAATGTCGATACACTAATACCGCTGCTCAGTTTTCTAATAACCATTTAATTTCTGGTAAATCCTTTATTCATACAATAACTTTAAACTACTAAGGATTGCCAAATATTTTGATTACATATTCATATTTTTAAATATTCTGAGTACATTTCTTACTATAAAGATTTTAAATTTGAAGAAATTTTAAATGAGCATGCAGAAAATATTTATATGCCATTTACTACGCGCAACGATTTGTTTTCAATTTATATAACAGACATTCAATATTTTTACAAGTAGTGAAGAATCGACTAATATTAAGTTAATCATGATAGATTAAATTAGTTTGTAAATACGTATTTTAATCAGAAATTATACAGCAAATTTTTTATAAAATTAATGTTAGACTTATTTTAATTAGTTAGAACTTTTAAAGTCTCTTATCATTTCGAAACTGATTAATCTACAACAATACAACAGAATTCAATGGAACACCTGGATTATATACTCCTGAATCCAGCATTGGAACAAACTAACCCTCGTAGCTTCATTAAACTAGTAACCGGCATTCACATTACATGGCGAAGAAAACCACAAAAATCTATCACAATTCGCTCAACTGAAAATGGAATTCTAACCCTGAGCCGTTGACCACTGAGAATATTTTATATCAGTACTGCGGTCGGTGCGAGCTGGGACCAGAATTCTTATCAACTTGTCACCTCTGGGTTCGAACCTGGGTCTCCAAATTAGAAGGCGTATGCCTTATCCCCTGGGCCTCCGCAGCTCTCTTTATAATTATTTTACTTAATTTTATAACCGGTGTTGAGAAGCCGACTTAGTTCTCAGTCTGCAACTATCATTGTTCAATTTAATAGCCTTGTAATTTTGAACCTAACCCAGAAGACAAAAGAACTCTTGGATCAAGCATTGGGAGAAACCAGCCTCCGTGAAAAGTGTTTTGATGATACTAACACATGCTTGCGGTACATATAGAGAAAAACCACTAAAACTTCTTACGGTTAGCTCAACTGAAAGGGGACTCTTACCCAGAGTCCGCCCAGCACTGGATATATTTTAAAACAGTACTGCGGTTGGGGAGTCGCAGGGTGCAAAATTCATATCGACCAGCCATCACTGAGTTTCGAAATTGGTTCTCCTCATTTGGGAGGCGAGCTTTTTATCCTGAGTTACCACTGATCTTTTATAATTATATTTTACAACCATTGTTGAACAATTTACCCAATTTTAAAATTACGACTACTAATGTTCAATTCCATAGCCTTGTAATTTGAACCAATCCAAAAGACAAGGAAACTCCTGAAGAACTTTACGAATCGACAGATTTAACGTGCATCAGTCACCATGTAAACACAGGGAGTGTTCGGTCGGTTGGAACACACGACCTTTTGGACATGAGCTCAGTGCCCTACCAACCAGGCTATCACAGCCCCTTTTATCATTCTGGGAATTTTTCTGATTCAATTACTTATGCATTTGTTTTTAAGAAAAATGCGTTTCTGAGTTATGTCTAAAGAATAAAGTGCTCACGGCATCCCTTGTGCACACAATATATATATATATATATATATATATATATATATATATATATATATATATAGTTTATTTTTATTATCATTCAGGATTATCATAGTTAAGGTATTTACCCAGATCCCCTGTTTTAATTATATTATTCAAAAACTTTAAAAACTAAATTCGATAAAATAGCTTTAAGTGATTTATTTTTAAGAGTGAAAAGTTAAACATAATATAATTCATGTTTTTCACTCTTCGAAGCAGAATAAATTAAACAATCATTGAAAATAATTAGCTTCTTCACAGATTCTACAATGTATTTTTAGAAAATTGGGAGTACATCCTTCTGCTTGCAGTCGCTCTCCAACTACTCGCGCTCCGGAACTACTCAATTACTCGTGATATTGTTCTAATTCACTTTTTTCGCTAATACCCCAGTTTTTATAGTTTAATTTCTTTTGCACTAAATTTTAAATTTATTGTTGGCTGTTGTCATCGGAAATAAACGCTGCTGATAGTCTATATATAGGATATTATCACATATCGAGCAATATATTATACAATATTTAAGGGGCCTACATGCCCGAGCGCTTTCATATCTGAATTATTGGAACTTTATTTTCCAGATTGCGATTACATCTCATATTTTCCAGAACAATCTAAAAGGATACATTGTGATAATATGAATTACTAGAAGGCTTTGTTTCATTCTAGCTTCGTTCTCCAATCCTCGCAATTGCCTGTTATTTTTAACATCCTAACGAAATTAAATACTTAATATCCCCTCAAATAATAGTATACTATGTATAAGTATACTATTTTTTGAGGAGGATATTAAGTATTTAATTTCGTTAGGATGTTTATCGAATTAGGAATACTTCAGTGACCCAATCTGTCATCTTCATTAAATAATATAACTACAGATGAAAAGGGACAATGATTTAAGAACTTCACTTAGATATTATCCGAGATTTTGATTTCAAATACTCTTTAACGCATTTATTGGATTTTATTAGTTAAAACACTATGGCATAATAAACATGTAGTTGAGAAAAAATATCTTCGTTAGTTTTCACTCTTTCATCACTTTTCTACATCTTATACATTTTTGTAATTAAATGGATTGTAATTAAATATCAAGAGCAGATTGGCTTGTTTTATTGTAAATGTCTACTAGTTTTAATGTTTATTAGGTGAGAGTAATTGCATTAATCATGGAATTTCTTTATGTATGTCATATATTTGGATTAAAAAGTAAATTAAGTTAGATTTTAATTTTTAAATTTTTTTACAAAATTTGAAGAAGAAAATATTAAAAATTAATTTTAATAAGTATGCTTTTCATGCTAAAGCATTGAGGCGAAAATAAAATAATAATTTTAAAAAAAATTATGTAAAATAAACTGAAAATAATAAAATATTAATAATAAAATAAACTAATTTTATAAAAATAATATTATAAATTATGAAAGCATTAAAAAAAATTACTATGGATAATCATTAAAATAATTATTTTTATTCTCCTACAAGCTCATGGTTCTAATTGAGGCTGGTTTCCAAAGCCTTCTTGGCATTTGTTTGGAAAGAATTCTTAGGAGGTCGGGGTTGGGGGGGTCGGTGGTCAAGAACCAGTTTTACTCTCCCCTCAACTAGGAGGGGGAGGGAGTGTTACTTCCGCGTCATTGTAAATAGTCTGAGAATAAAATAATAAGGAAAAGAGGATACTCTTTTACTACCCGCTAAACATTTTTATTTGGAAAAGTATGCATGGAATACGTAGAGTTTGTTTAAAATACATTATTATCAAAATGATAATATTATATCTAATAAAAAGAGATAAACTGAAACTGCCGAGATCTGTACTTAATAAAGCATGATTTCGTTTGAGAAAATTACTTGAATGTTTCTCATCTAGTTTTTATGATATATTTTAATTTGTATAAACTGCTTTACTTATTCTTTTGCTTTGTGAAATACTAAAATCAAACCCTTTTTAACCCAACTCAAGAAAATTCTTTAATTTGTACAAAGAATTTTGTTTTATTTGAAAACTATGTAGACTCAAAATTAAAGTATCAATACCTGAAGCAGAAAAGTTTATAAAATTATTAATTTAAAGTTAAAGGAAATTAATTGAACTTAATTTTGAAATGATATATTAAAATATATTTTTCACTACTATTTTTTAAGACCCAGCAGATAATAAAATTAAGATAACTCTCATGTCAAAACATCATCCTCTAACTCGTTGTTACAAGTATTTTTGAAGAATCCAAATCAAAAACTAGAGTAAGTATTTAAATTTGTTAGCCAGGATCTCTAGAACAGTTAGATATACAGATTTTTTTAATTTACTTGTTTTTTG